>NC_047016.1:1783464-2083464 GCF_902652985.1 Pecten maximus
GTCTTTAACATAGCAACGTTTATTTAGAGAGTTTCATGACATCGCAACACCCAAGGTCACACGAGGACGGGTATTAAGGGGACACCAACAGCCAAGGTCACACGAGGACGGGTTTTAAGGGGACACCAACAACCAGGGTCACACGAGGACGGGTTTTAAGGGGACACCAACAGCCAAGGTCACACGAGGACGGGTTTTAAGGGGACACCAACAGCCAGGGTCACACGAGGACGGGTTTTAAGGGGACACCAACAGCCAAGGTCACACGAGGACGGGTTTAAGGGGACACCAACAGCCAAGGTCACATGAGGACGGGTTTTAAGGGGACACCAACAGCCAAGGTCACATGAGGACGGGTATTAAGGAGACACCAACAACCAGGGTCACACGAGGACGTGTTTTAAGGGGACACCAACAACCAGGGTCACACGAGGACGGGTTTTAAGGGGACACCAACAACCAGGGTCACACGAGGACGGGTTTTAAGGGGACACCAACAACCAGGGTCACACGAGGACGGGTTTTAAGGGGACACCAACAACCAGGGTCACACGAGGACGGGTTTTAAGGAGACACCAACAGCCAAGGTCACACGAGGACGGGTGTCAAGGAGACACCAACAACCAGGGTCACACGAGGACGGGTTTTAAGGAGACACCAACAGCCAAGGTCACACGAGGACGGGTTTTAAGGGGACACCAACAGCCAAGGTCACACGAGGACGGGTTTCAAGGAGACACCAACAGCCAGGGTCACACGAGGACGTGTTTTAAGGAGACACCAAACAACCTAGGTCATAGGGGGACGGGTTTCAAGCAGACACCGACAGCCAGATTCACATGAGGACGGGTTTCAAGAACATAGCAACAGCCAGGGTCATATGAGGACGTGCTACCAGGAGACATCAACAATCAGGGTCACACGAGGACGCGTTTCAAGGAGACACTTACAGTCAGGTTCATATGAGGACGGGTGTCAAGGAGACACCAACAGCCAGGATTATATGAGCACGGGTTTCAAGAAGACACCAACCGCCAGGGTCATATGAGGACGGGTTTCAAGAAGACACCAACAGCCAGGGTCACATGAGGACGCGTTTCAAGACGACACCAACCGCCTGGGTCACATCAGGACGCGTTTCAAGAAGACACCAACCGCAAGGGTCATATAAGCACGGGTTTCAAGAAGACACCAACCGCCACGGTCATATGAGCACGGGTTTCAAGAAGACACCAACAGCCAGGGTCACATGAGGACGCGTTTCAAGACGACACTAACCGCCAGGGTCACACGAGGACGGGTTTCAGTAAGACAGAAAATAAGAGAAAAGACAAGAAAGAATGGATACCATCTGAGTAACGTCATTGTTCTTATCAATTTATTACCAAAGCATGCCTAATCCTTATAACTGCACAGAAAACTAGCCTTTTGAATGGCAATCAAACCAGATCGCCGTCGTTGTTTCAGTCAAGAACATATTTAGCATGTGTAGCATTAATACTGAAAACAATAAGAACACTGTATTGAACTCATAAGGTAAACAACCTAAAGCACAACACAGCTAAATGACTCTGGACATTACAAAGAACATGTTACTTCAAGTAGATGTTGACATGTTCCTGATAATTTATTGATGAAGGTTTACAGGCTTGGAAGAAAGCATATTCATCCAAATGAAAGGGAAATATTTATATGAATGTATCCAAAGTCCAGCCGCACTTTTTTGTACTTCTAGGGAGTTGGAAACGAACCGCCCATGTCTCTGTCACACGACGGTGGTGTGACAATTGAATAGACGCAGGTATGATGAAACACATTTGTTACATTAAAGAGTTTCGGATGACTTATATCAACTAGTTTTTACGCAAGACTGTATGTTTTATTATATGTATTAATGATATACCGTCACTAGTAAATATATATGTGTTAATAATATACTGTCACTAGTAACTATATATGTGTTAATGATATACTGTCACTTGCAAATATCCAATTGATATTTCACAACTGTGTATAAGCTGATTCTAACCGGGAGTATACTCTTTCAAAAGAGAAACAAAACATTTTGTTATAAGACTGATATATGTACCTCTATAATTATTGATATTGCTTTTATTGGACGACGGATATTGATAGCTCTGCCAATCATGTACCATTGTGGACTAAGAATGTTGACAGTCAATGTAATTATTGAGAGTCGTGTAACTATGGACAGTCGGTGTAACTATGGACAGTCAGTGTAACTATGGACAGTCGGTGTAACTATGGACAGTCGGTGTAACTATGGAATGTCTGTGTAACTATGGACAGTCAGTGTAACTATGGACAGTCTGTGTAACTATGGACTGTATGTGTATCTATGGACAGTCTGTGTAACTATGGAATGTCTGTGTAACTATGGACAGTCTGTGTAACTATGGACAGTCGGTGTAACTATGGACTGTCTGTGTATCTATGGAAAGTCGGTGTAACTATGGACAGTCGGCATAACTTTGGACCTTCCAATGATTAGGGACGATGGAACTCGATAGCTCTGACAAGCATGTACCATTGTGACCTAACAATGTTGACAGTCTGTAACCATGGCCAATCTGTGTAACTATGGACTGTCTGTGTATTATATTGTGACCTAACAATGTTGACAGTCAGTGTAACTATGGACCGACCAATGGTTACGTATCACGTAATAGTTCGATAATGTAATAGACTTCGTGTTGTAAACTTATTAGATATGTTAAATGGCAAATTAACATAACACGTAGACCAGAACTATCGGTGTATCTGTAAACAGTCTGTACAGCAATACTTTATAGCAATGAAATCCAACCGTTAATTTACTGACTAAATAATCAATTGCACCAAAATTTCGAGCTCGACACAGGCAAAAAGGATATTTCTATATGGACAACACTATAAATCTTAAAAGGAAATAAATAAGAAAATCAGCATTAATCCATCATTCTTACCTGTTGTGTCAGTTTCGATAGGAAACAATCACCTCATTATTTTAATGACTAGGTACTTTTCCATACAATCATCACCTCAAGCACACACACACACAGTCACATGCAGGCATAGTATGAATTCCCATAACCACTTAAAGTAACTACCAGTAAACGATATCAAAATGTATTTTAAAAAAATCAGTTATTATCTAACGGTGGTTATAAGGTGTAATAATCATGTATCAGTTAATGCAGGTGGATAGGTGTGAAAATAAAATGTCGGTAAATACAGGTGGTCAAGTGAGAAAATCATGTATCAGTTAAGACAGGTGGTCAAGTGAGAAAATCGTGTGTCAGTAAAATACAGGTGGTCAAGTGAGAAAATCGTGTGTCAGTAAAATACAGGTGGTCAAGTGAGAAAATCGTGTCAGTAAAATACAGGTGGTCAAATGAGAAAATCGTGTGTCAGTAAAACACAGGTGGTCAAGTGAGAAAATCGTGTGTCTGTAAAATACAGGTGGTCAAGTGAGAAAATCGTGTGTCAGTAAAACACAGGTGGTCAAGTGAGAAAATCGTGTGTCTGTAAAATACAGGTGGTCAAGTGAGAAAATCGTGTGTCAGTGAAAATACAGGTGGTCAAATGAGAAAATCGTTGTGTCTGTAAAATTACAGGTGGTCAAGTGAGAAATCGTGTGTCAGTAAATACAGGTGGTCAAATGAGAAATCGTTGTATCAATAAATGCAGGTGTTAGTAAGTGTGAACATCCTTTATCAGCAAATGCAGGTGGACAATGATAACAGCAATACCTCATTACCCCTTCATCGTGATATAAACAATGACACACAATTACTTACAAGTGTACGTCGCTGACTCCAAAACAACCTCAATGATAATGCGCTGTATCAAGGAGAACAGTGCCAGACGATCTGGGGTCTCTCAACTGAGTTCTGGGACCTGGTGTCCTTGGCGATACTCAGTACCATACCTGTCGCTCTGTTATTGGTTAGGAATCGGTCATGTGCTCCGTATAATCATGTCTATATATAACGACACTGTATTGTATACTTGGTATTTCCACCACTCACACACACACACACAAATCGCTAGGTTATAAGCAATCAAAACTGCATTGAAATGTGCAGACATAAACTGGTAGGTGTACTAGTAGTATATGTGTAAGTAACACCCCGTGTGACATTGTATTGCTTATGAATAATATAACTGTCAGGGGTTCCTCTAGCCACAAAACCTCGACATTTTGACGAATATAGCCTTAATATTTCGCACTAAATATACTGTGCCTAATCGTCGTTGTCAATAAAATTTCTTATATTGAAATTAAATGCAATGTCGTCTTTAACATAGCAACGTTTATTTAGAGAGTTTCATGACATCGCAACACCCAAGGTCACACGAGGACGGGTTTTAAGGGGACACCAACAGCCAAGGTCACACGAGGACGGGTATTAAGGAGACACCAAACAGCCAAGGTCACTTGCATGAGGACTAGCGTCGGGGAGACACCAACAGCCAGGGTCACATGTGGACGGGTTTCAAGAAGACACCAACAGGCAGGGTCATACGGGGACGGGTTTCAAGGAGACACCAACAGCCAGAGTCACATGAGGACCGGTTTCTTGGAGACACCAACAGCCAAGGTCAAACGAGGACGGGTTTTAAGGAGACACCAACAGCCAAAGTTACATGAGGGCGGATTTCAAGGAGACACCAACAGTCAGGGTGATATTGGGACGGGCTTTAAGGAGACAGCAACAGTCAGGGTCACATCAGGATGGGTTTCAAGGAGACATTAATGGTCAGGGTGATATTTGGACGGGCTTTAATTAGACACCAACAGTCAGGCTCATTATTATGAGGACGGGTTTTTCATACCAACAAACAGGGTCATGTTGGGGCGGGCTTTTAGGAAGCATCATATATTAGGGTCATATAAGGTCCGTTTTCAAGGAGACAGAAAAAGCAATGGTCAAATCGGGACGGCTTTCAAAGATACACAAATAACCAGTCATATGCAGACAGCTGTCAATGAGACATCATTAACCATTGTAAGTCACATTTGACTGGCTTCAAGAAAAAAAACGAACAGCCAGGTAATCTGAGGTTGATGCATGGATGGGTTCACAGGTTCATATGAGGACGAGAGTCTAGGGAAATGCACCTGTCAGGGTCATATGAGGATGAGAGTCTAGGGAACTCCACCTGTCAGGGTCATATGAGGATGGGAGTCTAGGGAAATCCACTTGCCAGGGTCCCATGAGGACATGAGTCTAGGGAACCCCACCAGCCAGGGTCATATGAAGACATTATTTATTCTAATGTCTAGAGTTTAATACAACAGGAAGTTTTAATCAAATGCATTTTTGAGACTTTCTAGAAATGATCCGTTGTTACTTTATTTCTTATTTTCGGTGTCGATATGAGTGAATGTAATTTAGTCTTTATGTAACAAGAAACGTGGTGACCATCTGTTTCAGTTTTGTATCTCGATCTTAACAACATAACGACTGACGAATTCTGAGCATCTAAGCAGTATGATCAAGGAGATTATACTTTTATTTTTTTTTTATATTTTTGTGTATTTTACATTTACGGGTGGCAACACTCCTCTCAATGTGTGGGGAGATGCGGCGTTTGTTCGCCCAGCTGATCTATAAACACGGTCTTATTCCCAATATCTCTATTTCTTTGTCAGGCGTCGAAGACAAAGTTTGGTTTGGAGCTCAGTTTCGAGAGATGCTGGTTGATGCAGCCATTAGGATTAGGCTTTGATTGATGATATGTCCTTTCATCCCGTTGTCGCCACCTCATTTTTCATTTGGAAAACATTTCTCTGAAAGACATAGATAACACGACAAGTCTTGTCGATGTAGAGAAAGTGGTAACAGAACGCTTCATCTTTTTTCTTTTTCATGATTCATCCTAAAATTTTAGGCATAAATTTCACGGTTCAGATGAATACATAGTAAATGAATGACATACCCGGTCGTATCAGTGAATTCTAAAGAGGAGGAAAATAGGAATTCATATAATTTTAATTAGGATTTGCCTTCCTTACGCGATTCCTATATTTTTCAAAAACATCACTCTGACTCAATCTTATTATCTTGACAATAATCAAACACTGATGATGACAGTCCCACAAATAATCAAACACTGATGATGACAGTCTCCACACATATAATCAAACACTAATGATGACAGTCCCCAACAAATAATCAAACACTGATGATGACAGTCCCCCACAAATAATCAAATTAGGATGATGACAGTCTCCACACAATAATCAAACACTGATGATGACAGTCCCCTACAAATAATCAAACACTGATGATGACAGTCCCCCACAAATAATCAAACACTGATGATGACAGTCCCCCACAAATAATCAAACACTGATGATGACAGTCCCCCACAAATAATCAAACACTGATGATGACAGTCCCCCACAAATAATCAAACACTGATGATGACAGTCCCCCACAAATAATCAAACACTGATGATGACAGTCCCCCACAAATAATCAAACACTGATGATGACAGTCCCCCACAAATAATCAAACACTGATGATGACAGTCCCCACAAATAATCAAACACTGATGATGACAGTCCCCCACAAATAATCAAACACTGATGATGACAGTCCCCACAAATAATCAAACACTGATGATGACAGTCCCCACAAATAATCAAACACTGATGATGACAGTCCCCCACAAATAATCAAACACTGATGATGACAGTCCCCACAAATAATCAAACACTGATGATGACAGTCCCCCACAAATAATCAAACACTGATGATGACAGTCCCCACAAATAATCAAACACTGATGATGACAGTCCCCCACAAATAATCAAACACTGATGATGACAGTCCCCCACAAATAATCAAACACTGATGATGACAGTCCCCCACAAATAATCAAACACTGATGATGACAGTCCCCACAAATAATCAAACACTGATGATGACAGTCCCCCACAAATAATCAAACACTGATGATGACAGTCCCCCACAAATAATCAAACACTGATGATGACAGTCCCCCACAAATAATCAAACACTGATGATGACAGTCCCCCACAAATAATCAAACACTGATGATGACAGTCCCCACAAATAATCAAACACTGATGATGACAGTCCCCCACAAATAATCAAACACTGATGATGACAGTCCCCCACAAATAATCAAACACTGATGATGACAGTCCCCCACAAATAATCAAACACTGATGATGACAGTCCCCACAAATAATCAAACACTGATGATGACAGTCCCCCACAAATAATCAAACACTGATGATGACAGTCCCCCACAAATAATCAAACACTGATGATGACAGTCCCCCACAAATAATCAAACACTGATGATGACAGTCCCCCACAAATAATCAAACACTGATGATGACAGTCCCCCACAAATAATCAAACACTGATGATGACAGTCCCCACAAATAATCAAACACTGATGATGACAGTCCCCACAAATAATCAAACACTGATGATGACAGTCCCCACAAATAATCAAACACTGATGATGACAGTCCCCCACAAATAATCAAACACTGATGATGACAGTCCCCACAAATAATCAAACACTGA
Organism: Pecten maximus; assembly: GCF_902652985.1. Classification (NCBI taxonomy): domain Eukaryota; kingdom Metazoa; phylum Mollusca; class Bivalvia; order Pectinida; family Pectinidae; genus Pecten; species Pecten maximus. Next base: position 1,791,040 of record NC_047016.1, read on the forward strand.
TGATGACAGTCCCCCACAAATAATCAAACACTGATGATGACAGTCCCCACAAATAATCAAACACTGATGATGACAGTCCCCCACAAATAATCAAACACTGATGATGACAGTCCCCCACAAATAATCAAACACTGATGATGACAGTCCCCCACAAATAATCAAACACTGATGATGACAGTCCCCACAAATAATCAAACACTGATGATGACAGTCCCCCACAAATAATCAAACACTGATGATGACAGTCCCCCACAAATAATCAAACACTGATGATGACAGTCCCCACAAATAATCAAACACTGATGATGACAGTCCCCCACAAATAATCAAACACTGATGATGACAGTCCCCCACAAATAATCAAACACTGATGATGACAGTCCCCCACAAATAATCAAACACTGATGATGACAGTCCCCCACAAATAATCAAACACTGATGATGACAGTCCCCCACAAATAATCAAACACTGATGATGACAGTCCCCCACAAATAATCAAACACTGATGATGACAGTCCCCACAAATAATCAAACACTGATGATGACAGTCCCCCACAAATAATCAAACACTGATGATGACAGTCCCCCACAAATAATCAAACACTGATGATGACAGTCCCCACAAATAATCAAACACTGATGATGACAGTCCCCCACAAATAATCAAACACTGATGATGACAGTCCCCCACAAATAATCAAACACTGATGATGACAGTCCCCCACAAATAATCAAACACTGATGATGACAGTCCCCACAAATAATCAAACACTGATGATGACAGTCCCCCACAAATAATCAAACACTGATGATGACAGTCCCCACAAATAATCAAACACTGATGATGACAGTCCCCACAAATAATCAAACACTGATGATGACAGTCCCCACAAATAATCAAACACTGATGATGACAGTCCCCACAAATAATCAAACACTGATGATGACAGTCCCCCACAAATAATCAAACACTGATGATGACAGTCCCCCACAAATAATCAAACACTGATGATGACAGTCCCCACAAATAATCAAACACTGATGATGACAGTCCCCCACAAATAATCAAACACTGATGATGACAGTCCCCACAAATAATCAAACACTGATGATGACAGTCCCCCACAAATAATCAAACACTGATGATGACAGTCCCCCACAAATAATCAAACACTGATGATGACAGTCCCCCACAAATAATCAAACACTGATGATGACAGTCCCCCACAAATAATCAAACACTGATGATGACAGTCCCCCACAAATAATCAAACACTGATGATGACAGTCCCCACAAATAATCAAACACTGATGATGACAGTCCCCCACAAATAATCAAACACTGATGATGACAGTCCCCCACAAATAATCAAACACTGATGATGACAGTCCCCCACAAATAATCAAACACTGATGATGACAGTCCCCCACAAATAATCAAACACTGATGATGACAGTCCCCCACAAATAATCAAACACTGATGATGACAGTCCCCCACAAATAATCAAACACTGATGATGACAGTCCCCCACAAATAATCAAACACTGATGATGACAGTCCCTCCACAAATAATCAAACACTGATGATGACAGTCCCCACAAATAATCAAACACTGATGATGACAGTCCCCCACAAATAATCAAACACTGATGATGACAGTCCCCCCACAAATAATCAAACACTGATGATGACAGTCCCCCACAAATAATCAAACACTGATGATGACAGTCCCCCACAAATAATCAAACACTGATGATGACAGTCCCCACAAATAATCAAACCCTGATGATGACAGTCCCCACAAATAATCAAACACTGATGATGACAGTCCCCCACAAATAATCAAACACTGATGATGACAGTCCCCACAAATAATCAAACACTGATGATGACAGTCCCCCACAAATAATCAAACACTGATGATGACAGTCCCCCACAAATAATCAAACACTGATGATGACAGTCCCCCACAAATAATCAAACACTGATGATGACAGTCCCCCACAAATAATCAAACACTGATGATGACAGTCCCCCACAAATAATCAAACACTGATGATGACAGTCCCCACAAATAATCAAACACTGATGATGACAGTCCCCCACAAATAATCAAACACTGATGATGACAGTCCCCCACAAATAATCAAACACTGATGATGACAGTCCCCCACAAATAATCAAACACTGATGATGACAGTCCCCACAAATAATCAAACACTGATGATGACAGTCCCCACAAATAATCAAACACTGATGATGACAGTCCCCCACAAATAATCAAACACTGATGATGACAGTCCCCCACAAATAATCAAACACTGATGATGACAGTCCCCCACAAATAATCAAACACTGATGATGACAGTCCCCACAAATAATCAAACACTGATGATGACAGTCCCCCACAAATAATCAAACACTGATGATGACAGTCCCCCACAAATAATCAAACACTGATGATGACAGTCCCCCACAAATAATCAAACACTGATGATGACAGTCCCCCACAAATAATCAAACACTGATGATGACAGTCCCCCACAAATAATCAAACACTGATGATGACAGTCCCCACAAATAATCAAACACTGATGATGACAGTCCCCCACAAATAATCAAACACTGATGATGACAGTCCCCCACAAATAATCAAACACTGATGATGACAGTCCCCCACAAATAATCAAACACTGATGATGACAGTCCCCACAAATAATCAAACACTGATGATGACAGTCCCCACAAATAATCAAACACTGATGATGACAGTCCCCCACAAATAATCAAACACTGATGATGACAGTCCCCCACAAATAATCAAACACTGATGATGACAGTCCCCACAAATAATCAAACACTGATGATGACAGTCCCCCACAAATAATCAAACACTGATGATGACAGTCCCCCACAAATAATCAAACACTGATGATGACAGTCCCCCACAAATAATCAAACACTGATGATGACAGTCCCCCACAAATAATCAAACACTGATGATGACAGTCCCCCACAAATAATCAAACACTGATGATGACAGTCCCCCACAAATAATCAAACACTGATGATGACAGTCCCCCACAAATAATCAAACACTGATGATGACAGTCCCCCACAAATAATCAAACACTGATGATGACAGTCCCCCACAAATAATCAAACACTGATGATGACAGTCCCCTACAAATAATCAAACACTGATGATGACAGTCCCCCACAAATAATCAAACACTGATGATGACAGTCCCCACAAATAATCAAACACTGATGATGACAGTCCCCCACAAATAATCAAACACTGATGATGACAGTCCCCCACAAATAATCAAACACTGATGATGACAGTCCCCACAAATAATCAAACACTGATGATGACAGTCCCCCACAAATAATCAAACACTGATGATGACAGTCCCCCACAAATAATCAAACACTGATGATGACAGTCCCCCACAAATAATCAAACACTGATGATGACAGTCCCCACAAATAATCAAACACTGATGATGACAGTCCCCACAAATAATCAAACACTGATGATGACAGTCCCCCACAAATAATCAAACACTGATGATGACAGTCCCCACAAATAATCAAACACTGATGATGACAGTCCCCCACAAATAATCAAACACTGATGATGACAGTCCCCCACAAATAATCAAACACTGATGATGACAGTCCCCCACAAATAATCAAACACTGATGATGACAGTCCCCCACAAATAATCAAACACTGATGATGACAGTCCCCCACAAATAATCAAACACTGATGATGACAGTCCCCCACAAATAATCAAACACTGATGATGACAGTCCCCACAAATAATCAAACACTGATGATGACAGTCCCCACAAATAATCAAACACTGATGATGACAGTCCCCCACAAATAATCAAACACTGATGATGACAGTCCCCCACAAATAATCAAACACTGATGATGACAGTCCCCACAAATAATCAAACACTGATGATGACAGTCCCCACAAATAATCAAACACTGATGATGACAGTCCCCCACAAATAATCAAACACTGATGATGACAGTCCCCACAAATAATCAAACACTGATGATGACAGTCCCCCACAAATAATCAAACACTGATGATGACAGTCTCCACAAATAATCAAACACTGATGATGACAGTCCCCCACAAATAATCAAACACTGATGATGACAGTCCCCCACAAATAATCAAACACTGATGATGACAGTCCCCACAAATAATCAAACACTGATGATGACAGTCCCCACAAATAATCAAACACTGATGATGACAGTCCCCCCACAAATAATCAAACACTGATGATGACAGTCCCCACAAATAATCAAACACTGATGATGACAGTCCCCCACAAATAATCAAACACTGATGATGACAGTCCCCCACAAATAATCAAACACTGATGATGACAGTCCCCCACAAATAATCAAACACTGATGATGACAGTCCCCCACAAATAATCAAACACTGATGATGACAGTCCCCACAAATAATCAAACACTGATGATGACAGTCCCCCACAAATAATCAAACACTGATGATGACAGTCCCCCACAAATAATCAAACACTGATGATGACAGTCCCCACAAATAATCAAACACTGATGATGACAGTCCCCCACAAATAATCAAACACTGATGATGACAGTCCCCACAAATAATCAAACACTGATGATGACAGTCCCCACAAATAATCAAACACTGATGATGACAGTCCCCCACAAATAATCAAACACTGATGATGACAGTCCCCCACAAATAATCAAACACTGATGATGACAGTCCCCACAAATAATCAAACACTGATGATGACAGTCCCCCACAAATAATCAAACACTGATGATGACAGTCCCCCACAAATAATCAAACACTGATGATGACAGTCCCCACAAATAATCAAACACTGATGATGACAGTCCCCACAAATAATCAAACACTGATGATGACAGTCCCCACAAATAATCAAACACTGATGATGACAGTCCCCACAAATAATCAAACACTGATGATGACAGTCCCCCACAAATAATCAAACACTGATGATGACAGTCCCCCACAAATATCAAACACTGATGATGACAGTCCCCCACAAATAATCAAACACTGATGATGACAGTCCCCACAAATAATCAAACACTGATGATGACAGTCCCCACAAATAATCAAACACTGATGATGACAGTCCCCACAAATAATCAAACACTGATGATGACAGTCCCCCACAAATAATCAAACACTGATGATGACAGTCCCCCACAAATAATCAAACACTGATGATGACAGTCCCCACAAATAATCAAACACTGATGATGACAGTCCCCCACAAATAATCAAACACTGATGATGACAGTCCCCCACAAATAATCAAACACTGATGATGACAGTCCCCCACAAATAATCAAACACTGATGATGACAGTCCCCCACAAATAATCAAACACTGATGATGACAGTCCCCACAAATAATCAAACACTGATGATGACAGTCCCCCACAAATAATCAAACACTGATGATGACAGTCCCCCACAAATAATCAAACACTGATGATGACAGTCCCCACAAATAATCAAACACTGATGATGACAGTCCCCCACAAATAATCAAACACTGATGATGACAGTCCCCCACAAATAATCAAACACTGATGATGACAGTCCCCCACAAATAATCAAACACTGATGATGACAGTCCCCACAAATAATCAAACACTGATGATGACAGTCCCCCACAAATAATCAAACACTGATGATGACAGTCCCCCACAAATAATCAAACACTGATGATGACAGTCCCCCACAAATAATCAAACACTGATGATGACAGTCCCCACAAATAATCAAACACTGATGATGACAGTCCCCCACAAATAATCAAACACTGATGATGACAGTCCCCTACAAATAATCAAACACTGATGATGACAGTCCCCCACAAATAATCAAACACTGATGATGACAGTCCCCACAAATAATCAAACACTGATGATGACAGTCCCCCACAAATAATCAAACACTGATGATGACAGTCCCCACAAATAATCAAACACTGATGATGACAGTCCCCCACAAATAATCAAACACTGATGATGACAGTCCCCCACAAATAATCAAACACTGATGATGACAGTCCCCCACAAATAATCAAACACTGATGATGACAGTCCCCCACAAATAATCAAACACTGATGATGACAGTCCCCCACAAATAATCAAACACTGATGATGACAGTCCCCCACAAATAATCAAACACTGATGATGACAGTCCCCCACAAATAATCAAACACTGATGATGACAGTCCCCACAAATAATCAAACACTGATGATGACAGTCCCCCACAAATAATCAAACACTGATGATGACAGTCCCCCACAAATAATCAAACACTGATGATGACAGTCCCCACAAATAATCAAACACTGATGATGACAGTCCCCCACAAATAATCAAACACTGATGATGACAGTCCCCCACAAATAATCAAACACTGATGATGACAGTCCCCCACAAATAATCAAACACTGATGATGACAGTCCCCACAAATAATCAAACACTGATGATGACAGTCCCCCACAAATAATCAAACACTGATGATGACAGTCCCCCACAAATAATCAAACACTGATGATGACAGTCCCCCACAAATAATCAAACACTGATGATGACAGTCCCCCACAAATAATCAAACACTGATGATGACAGTCCCCACAAATAATCAAACACTGATGATGACAGTCCCCCACAAATAATCAAACACTGATGATGACAGTCCCCCACAAATAATCAAACACTGATGATGACAGTCCCCACAAATAATCAAACTCTGATGATGACAGTCCCTACAAATAATCAAACACTGATGATGACAGTCCCCCACAAATAATCAAACACTGATGATGACAGTCCCCCACAAATAATCAAACACTGATGATGACAGTCCCCACAAATAATCAAACACTGATGATGACAGTCCCCACAAATAATCAAACACTGATGATGACAGTCCCCCACAAATAATCAAACACTGATGATGACAGTCCCCCACAAATAATCAAACACTGATGATGACAGTCCCCCACAAATAATCAAACACTGATGATGACAGTCCCCCACAAATAATCAAACACTGATGATGACAGTCCCCCACAAATAATCAAACACTGATGATGACAGTCCCCACAAATAATCAAACACTGATGATGACAGTCCCCACAAATAATCAAACACTGATGATGACAGTCCCCCACAAATAATCAAACACTGATGATGACAGTCCCCCACAAATAATCAAACACTGATGATGACAGTCCCCACAAATAATCAAACACTGATGATGACAGTCCCCACAAATAATCAAACACTGATGATGACAGTCCCCCACAAATAATCAAACACTGATGATGACAGTCCCCCACAAATAATCAAACACTGATGATGACAGTCCCCCACAAATAATCAAACACTGATGATGACAGTCCCCACAAATAATCAAACACTGATGATGACAGTCCCCCACAAATAATCAAACACTGATGATGACAGTCCCCACAAATAATCAAACACTGATGATGACAGTCCCCCACAAATAATCAAACACTGATGATGACAGTCCCCCACAAATAATCAAACACTGATGATGACAGTCCCCCACAAATAATCAAACACTGATGATGACAGTCCCCACAAATAATCAAACACTGATGATGACAGTCCCCACAAATAATCAAACACTGATGATGACAGTCCCCCACAAATAATCAAACACTGATGATGACAGTCCCCCACAAATAATCAAACACTGATGATGACAGTCCCCCACAAATAATCAAACACTGATGATGACAGTCCCCCACAAATAATCAAACACTGATGATGACAGTCCCCACAAATAATCAAACACTGATGATGACAGTCCCCCACAAATAATCAAACACTGATGATGACAGTCCCCCACAAATAATCAAACACTGATGATGACAGTCCCCCACAAATAATCAAACACTGATGATGACAGTCCCCCACAAATAATCAAACACTGATGATGACAGTCCCCCACAAATAATCAAACACTGATGATGACAGTCCCCACAAATAATCAAACACTGATGATGACAGTCCCCACAAATAATCAAACACTGATGATGACAGTCCCCACAAATAATCAAACACTGATGATGACAGTCCCCACAAATAATCAAACACTGATGATGACAGTCCTCCCACAAATAATCAAACACTGATGATGACAGTCCCCCACAAATAATCAAACACTGATGATGACAGTCCCCCACAAATAATCAAACACTGATGATGACAGTCCCCCACAAATAATCAAACACTGATGATGACAGTCCCCACAAATAATCAAACACTGATGATGACAGTCCCCCACAAATAATCAAACACTGATGATGACAGTCCCCCACAAATAATCAAACACTGATGATGACAGTCCCCCACAAATAATCAAACACTGATGATGACAGTCTCCACAAATAATCAAACACTGATGATGACAGTCCCCCACAAATAATCAAACACTGATGATGACAGTCCCCCACAAATAATCAAACACTGATGATGACAGTCCCCCACAAATAATCAAACACTGATGATGACAGTCCCCCACAAATAATCAAACACTGATGATGACAGTCCCCCACAAATAATCAAACACTGATGATGACAGTCCCCCACAAATAATCAAACACTGATGATGACAGTCCCCCACAAATAATCAAACACTGATGATGACAGTCCCCACAAATAATCAAACACTGATGATGACAGTCCCCACAAATAATCAAACACTGATGATGACAGTCCCCCACAAATAATCAAACACTGATGATGACAGTCCCCCACAAATAATCAAACACTGATGATGACAGTCCCCACAAATAATCAAACACTGATGATGACAGTCCCCCACAAATAATCAAACACTGATGATGACAGTCCCCCACAAATAATCAAACACTGATGATGACAGTCCCCACAAATAATCAAACACTGATGATGACAGTCCCCACAAATAATCAAACACTGATGATGACAGTCCCCCACAAATAATCAAACACTGATGATGACAGTCCCCCACAAATAATCAAACACTGATGATGACAGTCCCCCACAAATAATCAAACACTGATGATGACAGTCCCCCACAAATAATCAAACACTGATGATGACAGTCCCCCACAAATAATCAAACACTGATGATGACAGTCCCCACAAATAATCAAACACTGATGATGACAGTCCCCCACAAATAATCAAACACTGATGATGACAGTCCCCCACAAATAATCAAACACTGATGATGACAGTCCCCACAAATAATCAAACACTGATGATGACAGTCCCCCACAAATAATCAAACACTGATGATGACAGTCCCCCACAAATAATCAAACACTGATGATGACAGTCCCCCACAAATAATCAAACACTGATGATGACAGTCCCCACAAATAATCAAACACTGATGATGACAGTCCCCCACAAATAATCAAACACTGATGATGACAGTCCCCACAAATAATCAAACACTGATGATGACAGTCCCCCACAAATAATCAAACACTGATGATGACAGTCCCCACAAATAATCAAACACTGATGATGACAGTCCCCCACAAATAATCAAACACTGATGATGACAGTCCCCACAAATAATCAAACACTGATGATGACAGTCCCCCACAAATAATCAAACACTGATGATGACAGTCCCCCACAAATAATCAAACACTGATGATGACAGTCCCCACAAATAATCAAACACTGATGATGACAGTCCCCCACAAATAATCAAACACTGATGATGACAGTCCCCACAAATAATCAAACACTGATGATGACAGTCCCCACAAATAATCAAACACTGATGATGACAGTCCCCCACAAATAATCAAACACTGATGATGACAGTCCCCCACAAATAATCAAACACTGATGATGACAGTCCCCCACAAATAATCAAACACTGATGATGACAGTCCCCCACAAATAATCAAACACTGATGATGACAGTCCCCCACAAATAATCAAACACTGATGATGACAGTCCCCCACAAATAATCAAACACTGATGATGACAGTCCCCACAAATAATCAAACACTGATGATGACAGTCCCCCACAAATAATCAAACACTGATGATGACAGTCCCCCACAAATAATCAAACACTGATGATGACAGTCCCCCACAAATAATCAAACACTGATGATGACAGTCCCCCACAAATAATCAAACACTGATGATGACAGTCCCCCACAAATAATCAAACACTGATGATGACAGTCCCCCACAAATAATCAAACACTGATGATGACAGTCCCCCACAAATAATCAAACACTGATGATGACAGTCCCCACAAATAATCAAACACTGATGATGACAGTCCCCCACAAATAATCAAACACTGATGATGACAGTCCCCCACAAATAATCAAACACTGATGATGACAGTCCCCCACAAATAATCAAACACTGATGATGACAGTCCCCACAAATAATCAAACACTGATGATGACAGTCCCCCACAAATAATCAAACACTGATGATGACAGTCCCCCACAAATAATCAAACACTGATGATGACAGTCCCCACAAATAATCAAACACTGATGATGACAGTCCCCCACAAATAATCAAACACTGATGATGACAGTCCCCACAAATAATCAAACACTGATGATGACAGTCCCCACAAATAATCAAACACTGATGATGACAGTCCCCCACAAATAATCAAACACTGATGATGACAGTCCCCCAACAAATAATCAAACACTGATGATGACAGTCCCCCACAAATAATCAAACACTGATGATGACAGTCCCCACAAATAATCAAACACTGATGATGACAGTCCCCACAAATAATCAAACACTGATGATGACAGTCCCCCACAAATAATCAAACACTGATGATGACAGTCCCCCACAAATAATCAAACACTGATGATGACAGTCCCCCACAAATAATCAAACACTGATGATGACAGTCCCCCACAAATAATCAAACACTGATGATGACAGTCCCCACAAATAATCAAACACTGATGATGACAGTCCCCCACAAATAATCAAACACTGATGATGACAGTCCCCACAAATAATCAAACACTGATGATGACAGTCCCCACAAATAATCAAACACTGATGATGACAGTCCCCCACAAATAATCAAACACTGATGATGACAGTCCCCCACAAATAATCAAACACTGATGATGACAGTCCCCCACAAATAATCAAACACTGATGATGACAGTCCCCCACAAATAATCAAACACTGATGATGACAGTCCCCCACAAATAATCAAACACTGATGATGACAGTCCCCACAAATAATCAAACACTGATGATGACAGTCCCCACAAATAATCAAACACTGATGATGACAGTCCCCTACAAATAATCAAACACTGATGATGACAGTCCCCCACAAATAATCAAACACTGATGATGACAGTCCCCACAAATAATCAAACACTGATGATGACAGTCCCCCACAAATAATGCAAACACTGATGATGACAGTCCCCCACAAATAATCAAACACTGATGATGACAGTCCCCCACAAATAATCAAACACTGATGATGACAGTCCCCACAAATAATCAAACACTGATGATGACAGTCCCCCACAAATAATCAAACACTGATGATGACAGTCCCCCACAAATAATCAAACACTGATGATGACAGTCCCCCACAAATAATCAAACACTGATGATGACAGTCCCCACAAATAATCTAACACTGATGATGACATTCCCCCAGAAATAATCTAACACTGATGATGACATTCCCCCACAAATAATCAAACACTGATGATGACAGTCCCCCACAAATAATCTAACACTGATGATGACAGTCCCCCACAAATAATCAAACACTGATGATGACAGTCCCCACAAATAGTCAACTTACAAAACTGAAGTATGGTGCGGTGTACGATAAGTTTTCCGATACAAGGGGAATAACTCCTATCAGTGACGAGACATAGAAGGTCTAAGTATCTGTAGGATGTCCCTGACTTTACAACCGAGCCATGGAAACTTTACAAGGAACCCTGGAAGGTCTAGACAGCTGTGTGATGTCCCTAACTTTACAACCGAGCCCTGGAAGGTCTAGACAGCTGTGTGATATCCCCAACATCACTGACGACCCCTAGAAGGTCTAGACAGCTGTACATAACTGGACTCGAGATGTTATTAACGAGGTGTAGAATCTTGACAAGTTAATGCAAAATTACAGTATTTTCTTAATGAAGCATATAAAAAAATCTAAAGCTGCGTTTACTAAGCATTCAATAGGATCTAGGGAGGGAAATGAATTTTACTTCGCTACCCAGCATACTCCCACTGGTACCTAATATACTCCCATGGGTACCTATCATTCTCCCACGGTACCTATCGTACTCCCTTGGTACCTATCGTAATCCCACGGGTACCTATCATACTCCCACGGGTACTTATCAAACTCTCACGGGTACCTATCAAACTCTCACGGGTACCTATCGTAATCCCACGGGTACCTATCATACTCCCACGGGTACTTATCAAACTCTCACGGGTACCTATCAAACTCTCACGGGTACCTATCGTATTACCATGGGTACCTATCATACTCCCACGGTACCTATCGTAATCCCACGGGTACCTATCATACTCCCACGGGTACTTATCAAACTCTCACGGGTACCTATGAAACTCTCACGGGTACCTATCGTACAACAATGGGTACCTATTAAACTCCCACGGGTACCTATCATACTCACGGGTACCTATCATACTCCCACGGGTACCTATCATACTCCCATGGGTACCTATCATACTCTTACGGGTACCTATCATTCTCCCACGGTACCTATCATACTCCCACGGGTACCTATCATACTCTTACGGGTACCAATCATACTCTCACGGGTACCTATCATTCTCCCACGGTACCTATCATACTCCCATGGGTACCTATCATACTCCCACGGGTACCTATCATACTCCCACGGGTACCTATCATACTCCCACGGGTACCTATCATACTCCCACGGGTACCTATCATACTCCCACGGTACCTATCATGCTCCCACGGGTACCTATCATACTCCCACGGGTACCTATCGTACACCCATGGGTACCTATCATACTCCCACGGTACCTATCATACTCTCACGGGTACCTATCATACTCTCACGGGTACCTATCATACTCCCACGGGTACCTATCGTACACCCACGGGTACCTATCATACTCCCACGGGTACCTATCAAACTCTCACGGGTACCTATCATACTCCCATGGGTACCTATCATACTCCCACGGGTACCTATCATACTCCCATGGGTACCTATCATACTCCCACAGGTACCTATCATACTCCCATGGTACCTATAATACTCCCACGGGTACCTATCAAACTCTCACGGGTACCTATCATACTCCCACGGTACCTATCAAACTCTCACGGGTACCTATCATACTCCCACTGGTACCTATCAAACTCTCACGGGTACCTATCATACTCCCACGGGTACCTATCAAACTCTCACGGGTACCTATCATACTCCAACGGTACATATCAAACTCTCACGGGTACCTAACATACTTCCACGGGTACCTATCAAACTCTCACGGGTACCTATCATACTCCCATGGGTACCTATCATACTCCCATGGGTACCTATCATACTCCCACGGTACCTATCACACTCCCACGGGTACCTTTCAAACTCCCACGGTACCTATCAAACTCTCACGGGTACCTATCATACTCCCATGGGTACCTATCATACTCCCACGGTACCTATCACACTCCCACGGGTACCTATCAAACTCCCGCGGTACCTATCAAACTCCCACGGGTACCTATCATACTCCCACGGGTACCTATCAAACTCTCACGGGTATCTATCATACTCCCATGGTACCTATCATACTCCCACGGGTACCTATCGTACACCCATTGGTACCTATTATACTCCCATGGGTACCTATCAAACTCTCACGGGTACCTATCATACTCCCACGGGTACCTATCCTACTCCCACGGGTACCTATCATACTCCCATGGGTACCTATCATACTCTCATGGGTACGTATCATACTCTCACGGGTACCTATCAAACTCTCACGGGTACCTATCATACTCCCACGGGTACCTATCATACTCCCACGGGTACCTATCATACTCCCACGGGTACCTATCATACTCCCACGGGTACCTATCATACTCCCACGGGTACCTATCATACTCCCACGGGTACCTATCATACTCTCACGGGTACCTATCATACTCCCACGGGTACCTATCATACTCCCACGGGTACCTATCATACTCCCACGGGTACCTATCATACTCTCACGGGTACCTATCATACTCTCACGGGTACCTATCATACTCCCACGGTACCTATCAAACTCTCACGGGTACCTATCATACTCCCACGGGTACCTATCATACTCCCATGGGTACCTATCATACTCCCACGGGTACCTATCATACTCCCACGGGTACCTATCATACTCTCACGGGTACCTATCAAACTCCCACGGGTACCTATTGTACTCCCACGGGTACCTATCAAACTCTCACTGGTACCTATCATACTCCCACGGGTACCTATCATACTCCCATGGGGACCTATCATACTCCCACACGTACCAATCATACTCCCACGGGTACCTATCGTATTCCCATGGGTACCTATCATACTCCCACGGGTACCTATCATACTCTCACGGGTACCTATCATACTCCCATGGGTACCTATCATACTCCCATGGGTACCTATCATACTCCCACGGGTACCTATCATACTCCCACGGGACCTATCATTCTCCCACGGGTACCTATCATACTCCCACGGGTACCTATCGTACACCCACGGGTACCTATCATTCTCCCACGGGTACCTATCATACTCCCATGGGACCTATCATTCTCCCACGGGTACCTATCATACTCCCATGGGTACCTATCATACTCCCACGGGCACCTATTATACTCTCACGGGTACCTGTTATACTCCCACGGGTACCTATCATTCTCCCAGGGGAACCTATCAAACGCCCACTGGTACCTAGACATGCTATCAAAACCTCTTTGAACCTGATCAAATACCCCTCCATAATGTTTTCACGTCCCTTTATGGCGGAATGTATCTTTCTTTCATCAATATGGGTCAACCTGGGTCACTATCCGTGTTGGTCCATATCAGAGACAATATGGTTCAACCCTGGTCACTCTCCGTGGTCACATCGGAGACAATATGGTTCAACCCGGGTCACTCTCTTCGTGGTCATATCAGAGACAATATGGGTCAACCTGGGTCACTCTCCGTGGTCATATCAGAGACAATATGTGTCAACCTGGGTCACTCTCTCCGTGGTCATATCAGAGACAATATGGGTCAACCCGGGTCACTCTCCGTGTTGGTCATATCAGAGACAATATGGGTCAACCTGGGTCACTCTCCGTGGTCATATCAGAGACAATATGGGTCAACCTGGGTCACTCTCCGTGGTCATATCAGAGACAATATGGGTCAACCCGGGTCACTCTCCGTGGTCATATCAGAGACAATATGGGTCAACCTGGGTCACTCTCCGTGGTCATATCAGAGACAATATGGGTCAACCTGGGTCACTCTCCGTGGTCATATCAGAGACAATATGGGTCAACCTGGGTCACTCTCCGTGTTGATCATATCAGAGACAATATGTGTCAACCCGGGTCACCCTCCGTGTTGGTCATATCAGAGACAATATGGGTCAACCCGGGTCACCCTCCGTGTTGGTCACATCAGAGACAATATGTGATATCTCCCCGATAAACAAAATTTATACGCTATTGTCATCTAACGAACCACAGCTTTTGCGCAATATCAACCTCAAGTCTTTTTAATTAAGGAAAGTAGATTTGCAATGTGTTTCAATCTTTAGTTTAAACAATATTTATTTATATTCAAGACAAGTGTACATATACATTGCAAATTATACATTGGTGAGGGATTTAGAAACAAGCTTAAAGCTTATATTAATCCTTTTCCCTCTTAGGTTCGGCATATTGGTGATTAGTATGGTGGTACAAATACTGTTTCATAATAAACAGAAAATAATTATTTTGAAAAAAAGGTAAATTATGGTGAAAAGTGATGAACAGTGGTGGAATACAAATAAATCTATGTTATAGCAATCTAATTGGAGAATGAAATACTTGGATATATAATTATGTAAATTATTTATGTTAATTAATGATGTCGATGGGGATGTGGATAAATTACGATGAAGCTAAGTAGTTCATAAATATTTAGTCGAACCTTTTGGAGTATAATATAAAATTATGTACAGCTTCAATTATTATTTCATTTTCTTCATTTGACAAGTCTGGGTTTCCTGATAATAGAATATCAGTATTCAGATCAAAATTTAAACTAAATACAAACTGATTACGCTGATTAATAAATTTTTCACACATGAATAAAAAGTGAAAATTATCTTCAATATATCCACATGAACAGGAAGGGCTATCCGTTAGATTTCTGTTAAATAAATGTTCTTTCAAGTTACTGCAATTTAAACGAAGTCTAGTATGTAGTATTTGTAAGTTACGTGTGCCAAAATTTCTATAACATGGTGGGGTTTTAATGTCTTTATTTAGGTATTTTTTTAGGATAATCAGAGAGGGGTTGTTTCTGATGTCTGCCGGTATAGAATTCCAAAGTTCGATTGTTGAAGGTAAAAAGGATGTTTTATAATAATTTGATTTAGAATGAACAGTTAATAATTGATTGCCTTGTCTGGTTCTGTAATCATGCAAATCTGAATGTTGAGAAGGAACAAGTGAGCAGAGATATTCTGGTGTTATTTTGTGAAACATTTTGTGAAACTGAATAATTTTATGTTTTTTCCTTCTATCCGATAATTTTTCCCAGCATAGATCGTTGTATAATAATTGTATATTCACAAGTTTAGTGGCCCGGGCCCCGTTACTATTCTACCGGCCTCTATTTGAACATGTTCTAGTCTCTCAATTAAATATAGTGGTAAAGAATCCCAGACGACATCCGCATATTCTAAGATTGGCCGTATAAAAGATGTATATAGAGTTTGTAAAGAGTGTCTGTCGAGAGAGAATTTTAATTTCCTGAGTATTCCTAGACGCTTGGAAGTTTTACCTAGAATATAATTAATGTGCTCAGTCCAGCTAAAATCAGCAGAAAGATATACACCAAGATGTTTATGAGAGGTTACGTTTAATACAACTGTATTGTTCATTAATACTGGAGGATGGTTTGGCCTGTTTAATTTTTTACTGACTAATAAAGACTCTGTTTTAGTAGGATTAAAGGTAACCAGCCAATTGTTAGCCCAATTATCTATTTTCGCTAAATCGTTGTTTATCAACTGATTTGTTATTATGGGATTATCTATCATCATATAAAGAGTGGTGTCGTCCGCAAACAGCTTAATTGTGCTGCTAATGTCGTTTCAATCTTTAAAATGTATGTTTATTCAATGATATCTAATATACATCCCTGATATATCATATTTGTTTGTTTGTCTAGTTGGTTACATCGTTTACAGGTCGCTCCATGATGTCTTCTATTTGGATGTAAAATGGAATAAAGTTGAATTTGTGAAATATTTATAGTCTCTGGTCTCGTTACCGCTAACCATGAAGACCTTGACCAATTACAGTATTAAAATATCATGTATATTATGCATAAAATATTTCCAGGAAATATAGGTTATACTGCAAAAGTTCACGAATAGACTGATTATTTTATAAATATTTACAACAGATAAATTTCCCATAGGCCAAGCAAATACAAAACGTTCCCGTCGGTAGCTGACCTAGTAATTTTTATTTTTTTCGTGACTGCATTTCGTCGTCTGATGCCAAAACCTTTATCCGCCTTCCATACACCAGAACAAAAGATTTAGTTTAACATAGGCCTGTCAGATCTACATACCAGTAGGCCTGTATGGATCTGATACACACACTGGCCAAGTGTCTAATTTAATTCATAATTCCCGGGTAAAACTTTGTACCCATAATGCATCACTAACTTTGTGAAGTTGTGTGAGTGATGGCGGACAGAGCTCGAGCTGTGAAATCGCTCTCGGCAAGTTCGCGGAGTTGTGGCTCACTGTGGACCATGGGCATGATGGTGAGACCCGTACTTATTGTTTTATGTGTTGGGATAATGACCCATGTCGCTTTGGGGGACGAAGGACTAGATTTAGACGAGATAGAACGTGCTAATGTTGCCGCAGGCAGTCGTGATTGTTACGATGCAAAAGGAAAACCCCAGCGATGTATGCCGGAATTCGTAAACGCTGCTTACAATTTAGATGTGGAAGCTACCAACACGTGTGGTGTCACCCGCCCCATAGAATATTGTCTTCAAACGGGTGCTACTCGAGTACGGAAATCGTGTCACGAATGTAACAATGCGGACCCCAGACTCCGTCACCCACCCCACTTCATGACTGACTTCAGCAACAACCAAAACTGGACATGGTGGCAGTCAGAAACGATGTTACAGGGCATGCAGTACCCCAACGTGGTAAACCTGACTCTGGATCTCAGTACGTATATCGGATAGTTTTGTCTGAATAGTAATATAATGTCTGCCCACCCTTCAGCTGACCGTGAGCGTCATATACCCATTTCCTTTGTAGAGACCTAGCCTACCCCCAAGGCAGTTTTATTAAGCCTACTGTATATGCACCCATGTCTGAAGCCAGTTCTTTATTTCGACTGCTATCTATGTCCATCATGGCTAGTCCGGATTTGTCTTATCTGAAGATAGCACTGTAAATCCCTAGTACTAGGGGTCCTGTTCTTTCTGAATATGATAACTGCAACATTAATTAGTCTTTCCACACCTAAATTTCTTCTAACATTGATGGTTTTCCACAATATTTGTTGAAAATTTACAAGAATAATCTTAATTGAATAGGTCAGTCTACATTATGTCATTTTAGGCAAGGGGAAGTCTTCTTGCTGAGTATTTGAATCATCAAACATTTTTTATCTGAAATTGACAACTCATATTCAGTTTTGCTGTTGTTTTGGCTGTTTAACTTTACAGTTAGGATTGATAGAAACATGACAGATAATATTTATGTTCTAGTTATGGTTGAGATTTCATTGAAAATGTTTGAAGTCAGAGATGTAACATAAATCTGATAAATGAAGATCTAATTATATTTCGGAAGACACTATGTATGTTGATTACTGTAGACTGAAATATAGTCTTCAAGATTGAAGATGTATGAAACATATATATTATAACATATATAGATCGTATGTATTATTTTACCAACTGGTTTGAACCGTTTCTTCTCTGGAAGATGATCACTTTGGAAAATATTAATAATATTTTTTCAAGTTCATATATATCCAATTTTGTCTGGGTCTGAACAGCTGGTCAAAAACATAAAGCTCAACTATAAGTCGAAATGGTATGAAATAATGATAAAAAAAAAATATTGGATTGGTATTAATGTAGTCATGGCCACAGTTAAACAGACCCTATGTTCATCAATTTTGAAATGGCTTTTTTCCAGCATTGCAAGGCATAATATTCCAAATGGATCATGTATATACTATAGCATACCCTATCAACATATTTCTTTTAATCAATCAACGTGTGAAAAGCTGCATGGTGAGAACACTAGTACTGATTAAAAGAAAATGGTTAGCCCATTTACTGTATCTGTTTCAAAGTCCTGTTTTCAAGATTTCTGTAAGGCATTTTTATGTGGGTTACCATCAAGAAGAGCAAGATCTTACCCTGGAACTCTTATATAACCTGAACTTTACCAGTGTGTCTAGTCAACGCAGTGAATCTAAATTGACAGAACTATATTTGTGTGTCTTTGAACTCTTAATCCAGAATAGTTTTCATGCGTGCACATGTCTGCATATGACATATACATGCTTAATTTCCAAATAACACATTTGTGAACTGCAATCATTTACATTGTGATTTTGTGCTGTTGGCTTGTAAGATTTTGTAGGGCATTACTTTTCTCTACAGTGAATCATATCTTTCGTATCTTTCTGCTCGATTAGAGCCTTCTAGGTGTTGGGAATTGGAGAAGAGGTCCAAGTTTTGACAGAAGTTGAGAAGCTGAGAGACAGCTTAAATTTATACCATAATTAGGGGAATGTTTACAATTACCAGGGCCATCTGTGTGCTGTCAAGTTAGAGGGCATGAATGGGTTGGTTAGGTACAATTATATATAATAGAACAGGTGTGTGCACATGGTAACAGTTCCTACATGTGATTCTCCTCACCATGTTCCCCACCACTACTGGAGTATAACCTATAGATGATTTTAATACTGTGCTTTTTTCTGACATTACAGGAAATTCAACTTCTAATGTATGTACGATTTAACATTTATGGACGACACTGGCATGGATTACATGTCCTATAGATCTATAATATACCAGCACTGTCTCTTAAACTTAATTACTGTCTTAAAAGAATAAGATATATATTCTGATTCATAGAAAATAAGTAAATCTTGAAAAAGCATATATATATTTGAAAAAAAATTATTGTTCCAGAATTTCGTTTAGATACACCATATAGCATATAAGGGTCATTCCAGAGTTTTATATAAGATGCTGCCCATAGTTCAGCTACTGTTTATTTTGTTCCTTTAAATTTATCATTGACATATATTTTCACATACAACTTTATGGCATTAAGTAGACTTTATATTAGATATCACTCATATAAAAACACACCAAATGTAACCTCAATTGTTTTAAGTGCAAGTCCATGAAAAAGAATATTTTGGATATTTAGTAATACAATAATATATGTACATTTATATTAGGATCAATCAAATGTAAAATATTAATGTAATAAATAAGAATGTAGACAAAAAATATACCATTTCTATATGGATAATTTATTGTATCTGGGACCTTTTCAGTATAATGTAATTAATATGATGGACATCTATAGTTATAATTCATACATTTATAGTAAGATGAATAAACCTGAAACTTCTGGGTTAGATTTTACCTGAAACTGGTAGGTTAAGTTTCCTGTAATCCAGAATTTGTGAATGTTGTAACATAAAACTTTACTTATTAGCCATTTATATGTAGGTCAGGTCTGTACTGGAACTGCTGATAGACATCTTGGAGGGCTCTCTGGTGTATTATTATACTAGTCCAACAATAGAACGTGTATCCCAGTAATCTTGGGAGAAATTCATGCTCTTATAATATAAGGTGTATGTATAACTTAGATTCACCTCAGATTTAATGGAATATGAGTAACATAATATTAATAATGATGAATCAGCATAGATGTTGTGTTTCTTTCACAAAATCTCCATAGTATTGAATTAAAATCTAAATTATAATGATTCAATCTGTTACATATTTATTGAAACCACTTAAACAGTAAGCATTGATAGCTAGTTAAGTACTCTAAAATTTCATGAAGATATATATAATATTGTATAATATTTGTAAACAAAAGGTTGAAGTTATAGCCACCTGACCTGTCATTACCTAGGACAACACCCAGTGTGTTTATAATAAGGTCAGCCGACCAGGTCATGTATATATATATATATATATATGTCCCACTGACACAGTGTACATGTACCTCACACTTACAGGTGTAAGGTGTGGTCTTTCACATGTATATAATCCTGGTGTTGTATAGTGGGAGATGATTGGGTGAGGCAATGGACACTATCACAATGTTGAATGATAAGTACTGACCAGAGATCTAGACTACATATAGGTCAACACTATAGAACATCTTTATTACCTTGTAGGTGTGGTTTGGGATGGGTAGGCTTTAATACCTAGTAGAGAACACAAACCTGGTTGATTGGTATTTGTTGTGGAATTATATTGTAATTATAGGAGTTATCGCCTGATTTAAGTATGAAGAGTATTAAGTAGAGATAGTAAATTACAAAACACCAGATCATCACATTCAAGAATCAACATTATCAGCTCTTGATTTGATTTTTTCTAGATCATTACATTAAAGTTAAACTAGATATATTTTTCTTGCTCCTGTAAGAAGACTGGCCTACATTTTAGATTACTAAACCTGGTAAAACAGGTGGGTATACAGCAGATTTACTACAGAGCCCAGACTGTATGTAAATGACCGGAATATCAGGTGATGGATCAGATGATTTTTCTCCCACACTACTAATGGGGGTGTTTATACATGTCTCGGCCCACCAGAAAACACAACTACACCAGTGTAGTAGGCCAGATAAGTTGGTCATTCATGCCCACTACCATTCACTGAAACACCATGGCCAGTTTCCACTGACAGACTGGGCACTTACCACAACTGACAAAGGTCATGTTGAAATGTCTGATGATAATTGTAACAGTACTATTCTGTAGATATGTCCAGTACGTATACTACAAACATGATAATTGTAACAGTACTATTCTGTAGATATGTCCAGTACTACAAACATAAAGGTAGTTTACAACTATTTAGTAATTGCCATCATAGATACATCTGTAGATATGTCCAGTATATGAATAAGGAACAGATAAGAGGAAGCTGACATTTAATTGTAGCGATAGGTATATGGGTAGACCACCAGTATGGACAGAGAGCTGAGGAAGATCAGAACCTGTAATAATGTATTGCCTGGTACACTGGATGCTGATGTAGTCTAGCTATAGCCCTTTATAGACATATTTCTCCCAACATCAACATGTACATACACTGCTCTATAAATTGAACTGACCCCTGTAACTGCCATTGTATTCACTATATACAGTAAACTTTAGGGTGGCCAGCATATATAGATAAACCCAGACCAGCAATTCTTTTATGTTTATATTCTACCTGACATATTTGATTTTAAAGGTATAATATAAAGAGAAATTGGAAGAAAGAGCTATTTATATGGAAATGAAATCAGATTGAAATATGCCTTGAGCATTTAGTGTCCACAGTAGGTCACTCTATAAAAGGTGTTACCTATATTATATATGTGATGCCTGGTGGGGGATATGGCTTCATATATATATATATTGGCTTGTCATTGTAACCCTCAAGCTCTTGTACCTTGTCTACATGAGGAAGGAACATTATATAGTGATAAAGGGATAGGTGATAAAAAGAACATTGAATTTAAGTGAAACATGGAACTCCTCTTTGAATATCTATTTATTTTATGAGAATTAATAAAAAATGTGAAATTTATGATAAATCTTGAATAAACAAACACACAAACTGACAAAGGAAAAACCTTACGATTATGTTGACAGGTGTACATACGAGGTACCACATTCACCTGTGTAATTACTACAGACTACAACAGGTGTGTTCATTTTAAATGTCCTCGTACCAGATCAGGCGATGTGTCACCATATACTATGTATGATCGTGTGATTGTGGTAAGTCGGCCGATTCATCAGCTTTAAGCCATTAATGCCATTATGTCAGAACATTAATTAAAATGTTAGTCTTGTTTACAACAGAAGTAAGTGTTTAAATTTTCAGATTTTTTTTTTTCATTTTATTGATTAAATGTAAATGAATGCAATTATTATAAGTTTGTGAATTAAAAAAAAATGTGTATTTAAAATAATATAAATTGAGTACATATATATAGGATCTTATTTCAGCAAATGACTACATTTTACAATAAGTATAGGTATATATTCTTTCATTTCCTGCATCTCCAGATTGTCTACAAGAGAGTTAATTACATATATACACAATGAAAATTAAGATGATAGAGGCCCAGCTGTAGGCACTGACCAAGTAGATCTATAAATATAACTAGGCTTATATATATAGCTGATTATGAGTGTGACCAGTCCAGGAGTTCCAGTCTGCCTCTCCCAAGAGTTTGAGGATACTGGCAGCCAGGCAGCAGCCTAATCCTTTATGTAAATACTCACCACACATACTGATGGCTACAGCTGCCGTCTGTGTACATGTACAATTATATCTGTTTTTGAAGAAGGTGTGGTCATTTCTGGGTAGACCATGGCCAGGCTATTACTAAACATGTAGTATGTCTTGCTACTGTACATGTATCTGTAAGATTCTGGATTTAGGAATGAGATCAATTCAAATGAAATAAATTGTTATTATGGTCTTAAATAATACTCCTTGTTGTAGTAGCCTAGTAGGTGATTAATTTCTTACGGACTGTACCACACTGACACAATTGTAGGTGTGTGGAAGATATCCATCCACATGTACAGGACTGTACACTGACACGATTATAGGTGTGGAATATCCATCCACATGTACAGGACTGTACACTGACACAATTATAGGTGTGTGGAATATCCATCCACATGTACAAGACTGTACACTGACACACTTATAGGTGTGGAATAACTATCCACATGTACAGGACTGTACACTGACACACTTATAGGTGTGTGGAATATCCAACCACATGTACAGGACTGTACACTGACACAATTATAAGTGTGTGGAATATCCATCCACATGTACAGGACTGTACACTGACACAATTATAGGTGTGTGGAATATCCATCCACATGTACAACCGTACATGTATATGGTACATTGTCAGCTTGTCACAGCTCTGATGGTATATGTCAGACTTGGGCACTGGTTCAAGTGTTGGAAGTGAGGAAATCAGAGACATGGATCCAGAGTGGTTTGAGATCTAGGTAGACATGGAGTGGTTTAAGATCTAGGTAGACATGGAGTGGTTTAAGATCTAGGTAGACATGAGTGGTTTAGACATTGAGTGGTTTAGACATGGAGTGGTTTAGACATGGGAGTGTATGTGTTTTCAGATAACACTGGACACATGAAGCTAACATATATATATGTATGCTAAAAATTGAACAAGACTCTTATTACTATTGCTTATAATTATATAACTATTGTTTATATGTAGTGTTAATAAAACATTTGTTCTATTTTACCTTTCATACATTAATGTATAATCTGCTATATGCATTAAAATTAAAAACATCTTTACAGAATTAAAGTTTTACATTAGAGATGATCATGATATTACAGGTCTGTGGGGTATACTGTAATCATTGACTTTATCTCATTTATACCTAATATGTTACCTGGCTATTGTGACTCCCATACCCTCAGTATTACTGCTATAACACCTGGATGGACCAGTGCCAAGGTGCACCTTTGTAATAGATTGTTGTGTCTGGTGTTGTTAATGTTATGATAAATGTATAAAAAGCTTACACATTAGCATAATATTATTGCATCATAAAATCTAATGACCTAATTAATTATGAACAGGTAAACTGAGAACCTATTTCCATTATGGTTTTAATCAATATAATGTGTATTTATATATAGAAAGGTTATGTATGAGAATGCCATGTATATATGAGAATATCTTTCCAAGGTCAGGGTCAGTATTTCTCAGACATTGACACTGTTGTATATAGGAGCTGGGACATTCCTGTCTTATAAAACATTTTCTAGCTTTTGTTTTTGAACGTGTTTTGTTTGTATTTTCTTTACAGAAAAAGCCTACGATATCACCTATGTGAGGCTGCGTTTCCACTCCCCACGTCCAGAGAGTTTTGCAATTTACAAGCGTACCTCTAAGGACAGTGACTGGATCCCATACCAGTTTTATAGTGCATCCTGTCGCAGTACATACAACCTACCACGCAAGGCTGTGATCACGTATGAGAATGAGGACCAGGCCATTTGTACCGATTATTACAGTGACATTTCCCCCCTCACCAGGGCCAGTGTCCCTTTCAGTACATTGGAGGGCAGGCCAGGTGCTTTTGAGTTCGAAGAAAGTCCAAAATTGCAGGTAAATGATATGAATCATTTCTGATTGTTGATACGAATCATTTCTGATTGTTAGAAGACAAGTAATTTAGGGTCTTGATCGCATACATCTGGAACACTTGTTATCTTGTCCTGTAATTAAATCATCTGCAGTGATCTGTGATATTTGTGGTGAAATACAGCTGAAGTACACAAGTTCCTCAACAAACAAAAACCAAAGAGATTGATAAACTTTTCCTGTGTCCATCAATGTAATCCAGGAGTAATGGTAAAATCTAGAGCGACTTGTGCAAGTCTAAAGTTATAACTTTTTAATCTAAATTAAACACAGCAAACCAGGTTGAATGGCAAGATTCATGGAACTTGTGTAAGTCTCGAGTTTTGATCAGGGTTCTTGGCCTGAGATCACATTACTGTCATTAGAGGCATAGACACCCAAGGTCAGATCTGAATAAACCTACTGGTCCATCAATAAATCTATTTATAGTAAATGTTGAACATTTCTCTAGATCTCGCTTAACTACTGTATATATATAGCCACTTTGGTAAGTGCAATCGTACACAGAGATTGTTAGGAAATAACATGCATGATATGTATGTTGACATAGAAAAAATTGTGTCTTAATTGATCTCCCACTTAGCAGGATTAAATAAGGATGGAGGATTTGCTTGCACAGCTGTAGTACATTCGCTACAGATGATATCACAGTTGGTAAGGTTTATAAGAGTGTTAATATAAGGTACACAAAGCACATTGTCATATCAAGTAATACTGATATCACTAATCTGATGAACAAAGATATTGGTATCAGCAGTGTGATATGTCATGGTATTATAATGCTTTGAGGTTTGTACTTTAGACCAGATTTGTACAATATTACAGGTATATATTATAATATTCTTTATTCATGTTTTCTAGTCAGTGAATGTATGCATATGGTTGGCATTGTTAATAGACTATCCCTGATTCCAGTGATTTGACCAATCGTTTAAACCTACTGCGATACTGCTGAATGTTTCAAACACAGATTTTAGACCTGCTGGTACATCTATGAGCTGTGTGTTGGTACTACACAGTACTTATAACAGTTCTGTGTGGATACTTCAGACCACAGCTGCATCGAATTAATGAAAAATGGGGAACACCTTCAGATAGAACAGAGCCACTTCCTCTATTGTGAAATATTTTGAAGATTTATAAGTGACCCAGAATACAGAGTAACACATAGATGACTGTAGATAGAGCCTGGGAGTCTGGTGTCTGTCAGTCTCTGTGGGGAGTCGGCCCAGTCCAGCTGTATACAGTTAATATGCTTCACACAAAGTTGGAGGAGACTCTAGTGTATGCTATTTGGTCAGCTTCCTGTTGATTGACCACAGATCTAATGGTACCTAGCCAGTACTGGTACTCACACTGTGATACAGGGCCCCTCTGGTAAAATACAGGTCTTCTACAGTCTGGTACTGACACTCTGATACAGGCTCCTCTGTGGTAAAATACAGAGCTCTTTGTGGTTAAAGTCTCTGCTGTTTGTATACACACACTTTCACCCTGGATGAGCTGTTAAGGAGGGTTGAAGTGGGACTTGACATGCTTTAGATATCAAACAAACCTGGTCCTGGGGAGAACTAGTTGACCTCACTTCAGTGACCGATGTAGGGGGAGATAGGGGAGTATGTGGTGGGCTGGCTAACACCTGTTATGTAGACCAGGTGACCGGCCAGGAAGATGCATTTAACCATTTAACAAGTACATTTTGTATTAATATCTGGTATTTCCAAAGTTTAAATTAAAAAATAAATCTTACTGTTGATATGTGCCCAATGTGTGCCAAACTGTCTGACCACCTGAACATGTGACATGTCTGGTTAAAATCTGTTAGGTATGGTATCATGAAGTTTTGTAAGACAAAGGAGGAAAAGACTTTTTTTTTTCCCCGTCTGGAAACCCTTAAAAAAAGTTTTGCACCCTGTCATGCTCATACCATGTGAAATTAGGTATAGATTATTAAGTGTACATGTGAACTACTTTATGTACATGTAAATGGGTTCAGGTCATTGAACTCTAAGGTTCCATATGCTTATATATATATAATTACAGGTCTCGGTTAACTGGTAGGCTACATAGTATGGTTCCTGAGTGAGGGACCAGGGCAGGGGAAACAATGTCAGCATCACTGGGCTTTGTGCAAGTTTGGGTTCAAAAGTACAAAGGAGAAAAATGGTGGTGCAAATAACGTAAAAAAAAAAAAAATGTAAAAATTTGGCGAACATTTTTCACATGCTAATCGGGTAAATGTAACCAATATTTACTTGACCACAGACTAAATCTACTGACCCTTTGCATTCAGACCGGGGTTTTTTCTTGCATTGATATTCTGTAATCTAGCATGAACTCGGTGGTCCTACAGCTCTTGGTTAACTGGTTGGCTGGTACATGGTATTGTCCCAGGGTAAGGGACTCGCATTGACATTCTCTAATTTGGTATTATGTTGATTAGAAGATTTCTTGGTTTCATAGATAGTCTTTACCCATTTTCATCTTTCATCAAATCCATGTTAATTTTCCTGCTCTAGATCAAATACATGTCAATGCAAAATGTAAGTTTGGCAAAATTTTACACTTGGTTATTGAATAAAATCATCAAATTTCAACAGAAATGTGAATTAGCACTCATTAACCCTTTAAGCCCTGATGATGCATTAATGCATCACCGGGCCGGGGCCGAATGATGCATTAATGCATCACCGTGCCGGGGCCGAATGATGCATTAATGCATCACGGAAGTAGATTTTTTTCTGCATTTTTTGAAGTGATGATACAGCGACGTAAATAATCATAACTCATCCTTACGTGAATAAGATTATGTTTAACAATAAATAATGAAACTGACAATACGCAATACGACTTAAAATGCCTAAATCTTACGTATAACGTACTTGTTTTAAACTTCTGCTCACAAGAACTTCCGGTCTGACGGGAGCAAGTAAACGACCGATTCCCGGAAAAATATTACTAAACCACTGTTTTATCCCGTGTAATAAAGCTGAGCTTATTAATGATGATTTGCCATATGTATTAATAATTGACTTTTTATACACTTGGTCAACATGTTGATGAATTTAAAACACTGAAACTAAGATACGTATGGTAATATGTATGAATCAATAGTGCATCACGTCACCGGCGCGGAAAATAAACAGTGTCTGCCACCTCGCTAGCTGTTATGATTGGATCTCTACCGTTTTTCAAAAACATCGTTCCAAAACTACATGTGTGGTTTTATATGCGTATTTCATTGTGTTTCTGTTGATAATTTATATAAAAACAAGCTAATAATTCGGATTGTAACAACCACAACAGACTGACTGAGTAATCTAATTTTAGTAACACAGATCATGATCACATGACCAAATTATATCCAAGATGGCTGTGTAAGACGTGTGAGTAAAGTCGATTGAAACAAATTCGTGTTTTTGTTTAATTTTGCGATTTTTTTAGAGATTTTGAACGTGTCATTTACATCAATTTTACATTCTCGTTACTTGTCAGATGATTATATTAACCAATAAAGTAGCGATCCTTGTTGTCATGGTAGTTATTATGCGTTCTATCAAAATCTGAAAAATGTCTTCGGAAACTGAAAGTTCAGATGGCGAGAACTTCGACGGATTTGATCCCGAAGAAGCTCAAGACGCGGAAAATAACTTCTTGGCGATGTTGAGACACCAAGGCATTAGGGATGATGCTGTTAGCGATGTTAGCGAGGTGGAAACAGATGTGGATGATGCAGAAGTAGAGCTTGGTCCCGGCGGAGCGGCAGACGATCAAGACGAATGGCACGCCGGCTTTGACTATTTTGAGAGAGGACTGCCACACATTTTTACACCAAGGAGAAACACAGGACCCACAAGGTCCATGCCACCAGACAAGGAGCCAATAGATTTCCTGGCATTGTTTTTAGATCAGGTTTTGATTGATCTACTGTTAGAGGAGACCGGACGGTATGCCCAACAGCAGATTGACACAAATCCGGAACAGAACAAACAACCCTGGAAGGATGTTAGTGCTGCTGAAATGAAAGCTTTCCTGGGTCTTTGTATGGCAATGGGTGTGACAAGGAAACCTTCAGTAAAACTTTATTGGTCAACTGATTCATACTCAGAAACACCCCTCTTTGCTAGGACCATGACGAGGGATCGGTTTAGCCAGATTCTCAGGTACTTACACTTTGCTGACAATGACTTAGAACAGGAGCGGAATAGCCCAACCTATGATCCCCTGTTTAAGATCAGGACACTGGTTTCTCACCTGAACGAGAACTTTGTACAGGAATATGTTCTACGCAGGCGTGTGACAGTTGACGAGTGTATGGTTCCGTTTAAAGGAAAAGTACACTTCAAACAGTACATGAGGCTCAAACCCCAAAAATGGGGTGTGAAAGTGTGGGTGTTGGCCGAGTCAGACTGTAGCTATGTCAGCTATATTGATATTTATCCAGGTAAATATATATGATCATGAAATAACTACTTGCATTACAATATTCTGGTAGTTTTGCCCCTACTTGTATTATATTCATACAGAGTTGTACTAAATGTGAATATCTGAAAAACTTCATAAAATATCCATAAAGGTTGAATTGTAATGCTGTCTCTATCACAGCTCTAGTGGGAAATCCCTATTGGTATTACATAATGACATTTTCTGTTGTGTTAATAACAAATTTGATTGTAGGAAGATACCATCATGCAGAAGGAGCTCTAGCCAGCAGAGTTGTAAAGAAATGCTTACAAGGGGCTGGTATTCAGGGTCAAGGCTACCATGTATACATGGATAACTTTTATACATCCCCTGACTTGCTCTCATCTCTTTTCAATGAGAAAACCTATGCCTGTGGTACGGTAAGGTCCAACCGCCGTGGTTTACCAAGGGATATCATGCAGAAAAGGCCAGATGGTATTGTACAAAGGGGTGATATGGCCTTCAGGCAAAACGGCCCACTTGTAGCTGTTGTGTGGAAAGACAAAAAATGTGTCACTGCACTCTCCACCATTCATGACGAAACTGCCACAGAGGTGCAACGGATTATCAAGCAAGAAGATGGTACCTTTGCCAGGGAAAATGTACCTTGCCCAAAACTGATTGCAGACTACACTTCTCATATGGGTGGTGTAGACAAGGCGGATCAATACCTTCAGTATTATTCATTTAACCACAAAACAAGGAAATGGACAGTGAAGGTGTTCTTTCGTCTGCTGGAGATAATGAAGCTGAATGCTTATCAGCTGTTTCTTCAAAGTCCTCACCACCTTCCCGGACAAGGAAAGCAGCAGCTCTCATTCCTGCAGTTCACCCAAAGCATCATAAAGGGACTGGTGGGTGGATTCACCTCTGGTGCCAGGAAAGGAAGACCATCTCTGCTGCCCTTGGCTGATCGCCTTACACAGCGCCATCTACCTGGGACACTACCATCTCGGTCATGGTGTCATGTTTGTTATATGCGTTGCAAGAGTGGACAGCAGGATAAGGCTAGTCAAACAAAATTTGGTTGCACAGACTGCAGAAAACATCTTTGCCTCCCCACATGCTTCTCTGTGTACCATTCACAAGCGAAATATTTTTAGGAATGATAGCCCTGAAAACTGTCTTGTGGAACATTTGATATTTCTGGCGGTGCTAAGTCGCGTGGGTCACTTAGTTGCCAAAAGAATATCACAAATGTAATTATGAAAATCATTTTGTGGAACATTTTATATTTCTGACAGCACATTTTCCTTGAGCTGCTGAGTTGCCAACAAGGAATATAAAAATTAACCTCATTATGAAAAAAAAAAAGTTTCTGCAACATAGTATCAAAATATTTAAAAAAAAAAAAAAAAAAAAATGTTGCACTTGGGAAAAAAAATGGAAAAAAAAAAAAAGAAAAAAGGCTGGCCTTTCATGCTTGCATGTGACTACCCTCCCATGGTGCAAGCGTTTAGCACTAAAGTCACTGTGTTGTTCATTGTGTTATTTTCTTTCCTTTTCTCCCCGTTTATTTTGAATATTGTCATAGTTGTTTCAAACAGTGTTTTGCTTCCTAAATTCTCTTTGCGGTGAGAGTTATCCTTCTTGAAGTTGGAACTGCGCGCGTCAAAATGGCGGCTAACAACCAAAATCGAGAATTTGCCGTTAGTAATGCATGGCTACCGCCTACTGTTCAAGCAGTTCAGTACGGTTTCCAAATACACATTTCAATCGCTAAATGTGTCAATCTCTTTAAGTATAATGGATTACTTGTTTCTATGACGAATGCATCTTTTGATCGCGCTTCAAAACGAAAGTACACATTCCCAGATTTGGTCTCGTGTTCTCCGCTTGAATTATACGCAAGACAGGCAAGTCACAGATATATTTTTCTTTCATGACCGCATTTTGTTCACATTTTAGATCGGTAATATATCCTCGATAATCATATTTACTGATATGCGTCTGTATCCTCAATTCTGCAACGCATTTCTGTCAAAAACGTGCTTTTAAAAATAATGTCAAATTGTACCGTCAATAATCGTAAATTAATTCAGGCCAGGAAAGGTCGCGTGCATATTTTCTCAGGGCCTGAATACCCATCATGCAATTTATTCAGTGACGAAAGTGTTAACAGTAAAATCTAAAAAAAAAAAGTACTTGTAAGGTGAAAATATGTGTTTAAAAATGATATAATATCCATGTGAATTAATGTGCCCGACTCAAACAATCTAACAAACATTGTTATCAGTGCTAATGCCAATCTTGGAGGGCAGGGAGGGGGTAGAATCACACATGTACATTGTGTGGCTCGGCAGAAAACTGAATATTTTACATAAAGATATCAACATTGTTTTCATGATGATGTCACAGTTTGTACACATAGCTAAACCTTGTGGTGTGCTAGACATACCATCAAACACACAAGGGGTGTGAGAAAGTTAGTGTGTGCTTGTTGATGGGTTGTGACAGACAGTATTTTATGGTGCTGCTGTTGTGGCTGGTCTGTCTGGAGATTGGCTCTGTAGTATGTAGACATCAGTCGAGGTACATGGTAACACCACGATATTACAGGTGTACCTGATGTCAGAGACAACATTCCAGGATCCCCACCAACATCTGATTAATACTCTGGGTAAAGTTCTTCCTGTACTGACTAAAACACCAATAATGATATATATAACATAGAAACACATTTAACAAGCAATTTATAAACAGATAATTTAATGCAAAAGAAAAATTAAAACCAAATTCACTTGATCTTGTTATCCTTATTGGATATATGTACCCTAGATGAGCTCCGTATACCTCCAACTTGTACTGATACAGGTCAAAAGATTCTTGTTTTTAAAACAATCTTCACATGATTACAGTAAACAATTTTTTTGCACAAAATTCAATGTGGGAATCTGTCACCACAAAATTATCTATAAATACAAGGTATATTTAATATCCTGCGTTATTGATAAAAGATGTTTTGTTTATGAAGCAAAGTGCATAACAATTGACATATTTGTACAGGCTTTGCTTTACAGGACTGTGATGGCATTTGTCGGCATGAGAATAACATTTTAAATGTGACGAGAGCCTGACATTATCAGGAGACCTCTGGCATTTTGAGTGAGAATACTCGACTCCATTGTTGTCACTGAGGATGTCCCTCCACGTTGTGATGTATATGTAAAACACATGTACACAGAGACCTGGAAAGCTACTGGGAAAATCGGGCACTACATTCAGTAGCTGTAAAAATGTTTTGATAACTTTGAAATAGCAGTTATATTTGGTGTATACAGGGTTATAGGGTAAAAAGACAAAGCCGAAGATTACATCATAAAAACAGTACATCGGTACACAATACAAAAAGTTTCCATTACAACAAATGTAATCCGACCATCAACTGTAAATGATGCAAACCTTTGTAATGGCTGGTGACAGACATCATATATATATATAGTTAATATTTGATGAATAAATCTGTGATAAAAAGCACTGATGATATTTGATGAGAATTATTATAGGGAATTTTGGTTGATGAGAATTATTATAGGGAATTTTGGTTAGTGGTAAGTATATGTTTAAAAAAAAAAAAAATGGTTAAAAAAAATAGGATCGAAGATCTAAGCAAAAACATGGTATATTTTGATAGATATGACATACAAAGTGTAATTAAAAAATGTGTGAAACTTCATTTAACCTTGAATATTTGGAGAAAAATTTGAAGTTTGTCTGTTGAAACTCGGTAGGTAATTTATGATCAGTACAACAAAAGTCAAATGATACTCTGCCTGCATTAATGTGAACTTGAACCGACCCAATAGCTTTACATGCACACCTAGTGAGTGTGAGGCAAAATCTTATCAAAAACCATGAGGTCTCTGTGATCATAGCATGCGATAGAGGACCAAATTGTTTGGACTTTTTGACAATTTCGTTGTTGACAAAGCTCCCTTGCTGTCATATGCCTATTTAATTTTCTGTTTAAATACATTAGACACCCAGGAGGTAGAACAGAATATAATAATTATCTCAAAACTGAGTACCCTTTCCAACATTCCTGTGTTTCATATACATTAAGTAGAGGAGAAATCACAATAATATCATGAACACTTCTGTATCTGAAGAAACACAGTGTCATATGTATTTCTCAATTTAAGGTTTTACTAGATTATTTGTTATTTCTTAGAAATCATAAGTCAAGTGAAAATATTTATCCCTAATTTCAGGACAAGCACTGATCATATTTGTATAAAGCACATTTTAGTGTAAATTATACACATTGTAATTATATATAACCTCTCAGAGGTTAATCTAGCCCATTTTTACTACCGAAATAAGGTAGTATTCCCCACTGATGTTGTTTTCCCCAATGAATAAAAACAAATTCCCCAACAAGAAAAAATGTTATAAAACAGGGGAAAATTCTCCAAAACAGGGGATCTCCCCCAAATTTTGATGAAATATGTAAGAATTATAGCAAATAATAGCTGTCAAATGTTAAAATTTCAAGAATAATTCAAGACTCTATGGCCCCTTCATTTCCCCTAAATTTTATAATAGGTAGTATTCCCCAAATCCTAGATTAGCCCCTGCCTCTGAATTTATGCATGATGAACATGTCTAAGTGGCAATTTTAGGTCAACCCTTGGCTTCTGGTATATCATCATGCATAATTACAAAATCAGCTTCAATTTTAATTCGACTGAAAAATGTCATCAATTTCCTGTCAATTAGATAATGTTATTGAAAATGAAATACTGTAAAGCATATTTTTTATTCAATTATTAAACCTGAGAGTCTTTCCCCTGGAAACTGGGCATCTTTTTTACACATCAATATCTTAGATTCTATGACTTTAATGTTTGGTGAGAAAATAAAAAGCACTAATGATATTTGATGAGATTATATAGGGCACTTGGGTGGTGGTAAGTATGTGACAAATCTGGTAATGTAAGGTGATCATGAGAATATTTGGCAAAAACATGTGCCAAATAATATAATCGAAACAATACTATGTGGTGACGACACAGTGTGACAGATTCAGTCTGTGGTAGGATTGTAGGCTGTTGTATAAAGTTGTTATAGTTTTTTATGCCTGATTAAGTACATATACTGGTACTTGTAACTCCTATGTAAACCTTGACAATGAACACCCTCACAGATGTTTGAGATTGCTTGTCTGAATTGACAGCAGCAATGAGCCTGCTGTCAGCTGATTTAAAATCACTGATGAGATATACACAGCCACCAAGGTTTAATCAGTAAAACAGACTAGTGTTTAGATTTTAGAGGTACAGTGTGTATTCTGGGTGACCATCAGTAAGAAATAGTTCCTCAATATCAGTGTAAAATCTCTGACTCAGCAGTTAATTAAGTACCACGGAAGTTCCACTACTGTGGACTTCACACTCAGGAGTAGAGATTTGACCTTGGAGATGACCCCCCCCCCCCTCCCCTCCTTACTCCATCCCTGTACTAGAGATATATT
The DNA here is from genome assembly GCF_902652985.1 of Pecten maximus. NCBI lineage: Eukaryota > Metazoa > Mollusca > Bivalvia > Pectinida > Pectinidae > Pecten > Pecten maximus. The sequence continues at coordinate 1,826,867 of NC_047016.1, forward strand.
GTCCAGTTCTTGTGGGGATCCTTTATCATATTTATATACATATGTATTATATACTGAATATGTTTTAGTTAGATTTGGAGGGAGAATTAATTGGTTAAAAAGAATTCGAAGAATTCTTGATTCCTAAAAATCAATCAGTCTTATATACACGGGCATTATAAATACTTAAAAGAGCTCCAGAAATAGGTAAATAATTAGAATTTCATCTTAGTACAGTGTCATTAATTCTAACCAGTATATCCTCTTCTTCATACCAGAACACAGTAGCGAATATAGTTAGGGGTCAGCTCAAAGGTTAAACTGCTGTTCTGTTCAACAACCAAGGAGCAGTGGTTTTGACCTTTGAGCTGACCCCCAATAAGCCAAGATGCAGGCAACATGTGGCTTCAATTAAATCCTGATTATCTCTGACAGGATGTGTCAGCTTGATCCCCCTGGGAAGTTGGGGGAGGGAACTGTCCTAAAGACCCAGATCTCTGGGCAGTCCACACAAGGGTAGTGACCAGACCCAGATCTCTAGGGAGTCCACACAAGGGTAGCTATAGTGACCAGACCCAGATCTCTAGGGAGTCCCCACAAGGGTAGTGACCAGACCCAGATCTCTGGGGAGTCCCCACAAGGGTAGTGACCAGACCCAGATCTCTAGGGAGTCCCCACAAGGGTAGCTATAGTGACCAGACCCAGATCTCTAGGGAGTCCCCACAAGGGTAGTGACCAGACCCAGATCTCTAGGGAGTCCCCTCAAGGGTAGTGACCAGACCCAGATCTCTAGGGAGTCCCCACAAGGGTAGTGACCAGACCCAGATCTCTAGGGAGTCCCCACAAGGGTAGCTATAGTGACCAGACCCAGATCTCTAGGGAGTCCCCACAAGGGTAGCTATAGTGACCAGACCCAGATCTCTAGGGAGTCCCCACATGGGTAGCTATAGTGACCAGACCCAGATCTCTAGGGAGTCCCCACAAGGGTAGTGACCAGACCCAGATCTCTAGGGAGAGTCCCCACAAGTGTAGCTATAGTGACCAGACCCAGATCTCTAGGGAGTCCACACAAGGGTAGTGACCAGAGCCAGATCTCTAGGGAGAGTCCCCACAAGGGTAGCTATAGTGACCAGACCCAGATCTCTAGGGAGTCCACACAAGGGTAGTGACCAGACCCAGATCTCTAGGGAGTCCACACAAGGGTAGCTATAGTGACCAGACCCAGATCTCTAGGGAGTCCACACAAGGGTAGTGACCAGACCCAGATATCTAGGGAGTCCACACAAGGGTAGTGACCAGACCCAGATCTCTAGGGAGTCCCCACAAGGGTAGTGACCAGACCCAATCTAGTCTATGATACATTTTGTTGTTGGTTATCAAGGGTTAGATGATTAAGTATTGTATATGTATATAATCCATTTTTATGATAATTGTCTGGGTGCAACTAAAGCCCATTTCCAACTTTGAAACAAATATTTTCATGAACATTTCTTGTACTCTTTTACCTTTCACTAATTTGAAAACATATTTAATACTGACCAAGCCTCGCATGTAAATATGACATTAAAATGTCAGTTGTGCAAATAAAAAAAAGCTATTGTTATTTCTTTGTCTCTACCTGACATTGGTTAAGCAATCATTTGCAGTTGGTATTTGTGAAAAAATTAAATAAATTGTTGACGGACTGGTTTATATATTAGACATTTGTTATAAATTGTAGGAATGGGTAACAGCCTCAGACATCAGGATCGTGTTGACACGGATGAACACCTTTGGAGATGAAGTGTTTGGTGATCCCCAGGTCCTCAAGTCCTACTTCTATGCAATCTCGGACTTAGCTGTTGGTGCCAGGTTTGTGTTTAGTGGTACACTATACGTATATATACAGTCAGTGTTTTACCATATCATACCATCTATAGTAAACTGTGTGCTGTTGGTGCCAGGTTTGTGTTTAGTGGTACACTATACATATATATACAGTCAGTGTTTTACCATATCATACCATCTATAGTAAACTGTGTGCTGTTGGTGCCAGGTTTGTGTTTAGTGGTACACAATACGTATATATACAGTCAGTGTTTTACCATATCATACCATCTATAGTAAACTGTGTGCTGTTGGTGCCAGGTTTGTGTTTAGTGGTACACTATACATATATATACAGTCAGTGGTTTACCATATCATACCATCTATAGTAAACTGTGTGATATCAGTCTAAACAATAAATATCTGATCACTATGTCCTGGCTACTATGTGACCTCTAACCTGTGAACTGGTTATATATTATTTATAACTGTGGTGTCCTAGTGACCTCTGACCTGTGAACTGGTTATGACCACTGACGAGTGAATTGGTTACTGTGTTAACATTGTCAATGTGACCTCCGACCTGTGAACTGTTTACTGTGTTAACATTGTCAATGTGACCTCCGACCTGTGAACTGGTTACTGTGTTAACATTATCAATGTGACCTCCGACCTGTGAACTGGTTGCTGTGTTAACATTGTCAATGTGACCTCCGACCTGTGAACTGGTTACTGTGTTAACATTGTCAATGTGACCTCCGACCTGTGAACTGGTTACTGTGTTAACATTGTCAATGTGACCTCCGACCTGTGTACTGACCTTTGTTTTTGTGTCGCCTATGACTGGTGTCAGAAAGGTGACACATATGCATTGCTTTTCCGACAGCGTCAACAATGTTATGGTGTTGTGTTTAGCTCTGTTTCTGACAAATTTGGGCCAACAAAACCTCAACTATGGATATAGCATAGGTAGTAGAGCCTACTGCACTGAAATATTTCATTGATTTCTGCATAAAATCTCAAATTTCTGGACTTTGGTAAAAAATCACCATTAAGGTTTTGTGCAACCAAACTTGGGTTATAGGTGTATCGTAGAATGTATAGCTGAATGCATTACACTCTTTGCTTACATTTTTATGATATTTGTTGGTTTTTTTTGGTAAGAACCTCAAATTTCTGGAAGAACATCAACAAATTTCATTAGTCTCTTAAAATATATCCTTGAGTACCCATGTAAACTGCTTATGATATTGACAAAGCAGGACAGGGACACATATGATTACGTGTAGTTCTTGTGATAACCTATAGTTTGATTATCTGATTTATCTTTAATGACGTGTGTTCTAGGTGTAAGTGTAATGGCCATGCCAGTGCCTGTAACAAGGTGGAAGTAGATGGAGATATTCAGCTTGTCTGTGACTGTCACCACAATACCACCGGTCCTAACTGTGACCAGTGTCTACCAACCCACAATGATCGACCCTGGGGAAGGGCCACTGAGCTAAATGCACACGAATGTCTCCGTAAGTACAAACAACACATAATGTCACTTTCTCTTTTGTCCTCGGTTTTCTTCTGATCTAACAACTTTGGACACTTCATAGTTATAATAAAGAAATGTTGACTATTTGATGTTCACTGCTGAATTTTTGATGAAATTGTAATTGATATAAGTGGATATCATTGTAGAAAATCACATAACTTCTTCCTCAGAGTTTGTATTTGTTTGCATTTATTATTATGTATGTATACTCACACAACTAACTCCCAGATATTGTTTGCAGGATGAATTGTACCATATATTTTATATTTGTTCATTACTGCAAACTCCTACTTCCCAATGACTAAATGGAATGGCCAAACTTTATTTTTGAATTGCTGAAAAATGGCTAAACGGCTTCTTTTTGGATCTCACTAATGAATATCAACAACAGTTGGATGCAGAAAAGGAGAAGTGTCAGAAGATGGAATAAAAGAATATAATTATGACACTTTTGATTATCACCTTTTTTTTTCTTTAGATATACAGTCAAACCTCGATGATTCGAACTTCGTTGATTCGAATTTCTCGCTGTATCGAACTTTTTGCTTGGTCCCGAATTTCCTTACTATATAACGCTACTAACGAACCTATGCATGATTCAAATTTTTATAAATCGAAGTTTTCGATGTATCGAACTTTTTTCATGGCCCGTTAGCTATGATGTCAAAGGTAATTGACATCTCATGATTCGAACAAAAGTTTACCTGTACTGACCACTGGACAGGTGTTGGTCGTGACCCCCGCGGCAAGATTTCACACTTCTCCCCTAGATGCCCTGACTGACAATAGGGATAACGATAGCGTGTGTTGTCACTCCCGATCATGGGGTTAATTAATAATCAGACCAAATTGATAGATAAAAGGGGTATTTAGAAGCCATGACATTTAATCACTCCGGTAGTCGTCTCTGATAATCTTCGCCGCCATTGAAATCAGCGGTCGGTGAGTAAATTTTACGGAACTATAAAACAAGCGGACCAATTTTACAAGCGGACCAATTTTAAACACAAACAATTAGCGATGTCTTCACTCATAAGTGTCACATTGCAAACTTATACATAAATATCCAAGTAAATCGATTATTTGTCATTCAATCATGCATTCTCCAACCGATCGGCATTCCGTATTTTATATGCATAACGTAACCGCACGTGTCTTTAGCAGAAAAGCCTAACGACTTACGTAAGTGTGCATTGTACTTATTTTGCTTTATCTGTTAAACGCGATATAAGTGTTTTGTAACCGATACATAGTTTGTTTAATTAATAAAATGCTTAGGTATAATTAATGAAAAGTATTTTTATTTTGTTGTGTTTGAGGTATAAATTAACTTTTGAGCCTGACAGGCGACGATCATCACGAAGACACCGAGGACATGTAACGTTAACATATATGGTCATTATCAAGAAAACATCGATCTATTGTCAACCATGAATAATTCGAAGTCCCGCTGTTTCGAAGTTTTTCTGTTAGTCCCTTGAACTTCGAAACATCGAAGTTTGACTGTAATTAAAACTTTTCAGATTTTGTATAAGTGAAATAAAATACACCAAACGATTTTCTAGAGTTACTGATTATAAAAAGGGTAGACATATAGTCTTGTGCTCATTCTTGTTCTTTGCCATGAGATTCAACAGGCTGTTGTAGACTAGGGAAACTTCCGATCTTGTTTCAGTTAAACGGTCAGTAGCTACGACTATGAATTTGTGTATTGTTATCTGGTAATGACGTGTTTTTGTGGTTCTGTATTGTACATGCTTACTGGATTGTAGATCAGGTAAGTGAAGCCCTCGAAGATTTTTCTGAATCAAGAGACATATTGGGAGTGTACAAAATAAATCTAGTATGATTCTAATGCACCAACATACAAAACATGACACTGTGGATCTGGTTTGAGATCTGTTAAATAGATACTAACTTTCTCCACAGTAACTTCTATTCATCTGATGGCTTCATGTGAATCTGTAATAAAAGGCCATTGAAACAGAATAAACAAAATCAATAATGCTATCATAAGATTAAGTATTAAGAAAAAGAATGAAACATTTTTTGTACCCATTCAGGCTGTGACTGCAATGGCAAGGCTGATGGTTGTTACTTTGATGCCGACTTGTTTGCCCGAACTGGGCATGGTGGTTATTGTATTGACTGTCGTGACAATACTGATGGACCAAAGTGTGAGAGATGTAAAGACAACCATTACCGACGTCCAGAGGACAACATGTGTACAGCCTGTAACTGTAACCCTGTAGGTAAGTACAGAAACAGTACAGAAACATGTACACTGCAACCCTGTAACCCTGTAGGTAAGTACAGAGACATGTACCCTGTAACCCTGTAGGTAAGTACAGAAACATGTACCCTGTAACCCTGTAGGTAAGTACAGAGACATGTACCCTGTAACCCTGTAGGTAAGTACAGAAACATGAACCCTGTAACCCTAGGTAAGTACAGAAACATGTACTCTGTAACCCTGTAGGTAAGTAGAGACATGTATCCCGTAACCCTGTAGGTAAGTACAGAGACATGTACCCTGTAACCCTGTAGGTAAGTACAGAAACATGTACCCGTAACCCTGTAAGTAAGTACAGAGACATGTACCCTGTAACCCTGTAGGTAAGTACAGAGACATGTACCCTGTAACCCTGTAGGTAAGTAGAGACATGTACCCTGTAACCCTAGGTTAGTACAGAGACATGTACCCTGTAACCCTGTAGGTAAGTACAGAAACATGTACCCTGTAACCCTGTAGGTAAGTAGAGACATGTACCCTGTAACCCTAGGTAAGTACAGAAACATGTACCCTGTAACCCTGTAGGTACGTACAGAGACTTGTACCTGTAACCCTAGGTAAGTACAGAAACATGTACCCTGTAACCCTAGGTAAGTACAGAGACATGTACCCTGTAACCCTGTAGGGAAGTACAGAAACATGTACCCTGTAACCCTGTAGGGAAGTACAGAAACATGTACCCTGTAACCCTGTAGGTAAGTAGAGACATGTACCCTGTAACCCTAGGTAAGTACAGAAACATGTACCCTGTAACCCTGTAGGTACGTACAGAGACTTGTACCTGTAACCCTAGGTAAGTACAGAAACATGTACCCTGTAACCCTAGGTAAGTACAGAGACATGTACCCTGTAACCCTGTAGGGAAGTACAGAAACATGTACCCTGTAACCCTGTAGGGAAGTACAGAAACATGTACCCTGTAACCCTGTAGGTAAGTACAGAGACATGTACCCTGTAACCCTGTAGGGAAGTACAGAAACATGTACCCTGTAACCCTGTAGGGAAGTACAGAAACATGTACCCTGTAACCCTGTAGGTAAGTAGAGACATGTACCCTGTAATCCTGTAGGTAAGTACAGAGACATGTACCCTGTAACCCTAGGTAAGTACAGAGACATGTACCCTGTAACCCTGTAGGTAAGTACAGAGACATGTACCCTGTAACCCTAGGTAAGTACAGAGACATGTACCCTGTAACCCTGTAGGTAAGTAGAGACATGTACCCTGTAACCCTAGGTAAGTACAGAGGCAGTACAGAGACATGTACCCTGTAACCCTAGGTAAGTACAGAGACAGTACAGAGACATGTACCCTGTAACCCTGTAGATTTGTACATGTACAGATGATGTGTGTACACTTTATAACTGTAACCCTGTAGATATGTACAGATGATGTGTGTACACTCTATAACTGTAACCCTGTAGATATGTACAGACGACGTATGTACACTCTATAACTGTAACCCTGTAGATATGTACAGACAATGTGTGTACACTCTATAACTGTAACCCTGTAGATATGTACAGACAATGTGTGTACACTCTATAACTGTAACTCTGTATTTAATTACAGAGCTACATGTGTACATCATGTAATCCTCATTCAGTATCAAAGTTAAGTTTTAATAATATAACCACTTGTATTACAGGATCTGAAGACCTCCAGTGTGACAGTATTGGCCGGTGTCAGTGTAAGCCTGGGGTGACCGGTGATAAGTGTGACCGCTGCGAGGTTGGACATTATGACTTTGGCCAGTATGGCTGCAAGTAAGTTAATTTTCATTTACCATGTACCATATATTTAATTTTTGTTAGGAATATGATATGTAATGTTATTGTTAACTGTTGTATGTAGGTTACAATGGTACACACATATTCCAGTAAAATATTTTATTTCATATGTAAATTGTTTACATGAAGCAATGTGCCCATTAATAATGATTAAAGTACATACCCCAGTAAATTTTGTGTTTATATGTTTTCATCTAGTAGCTAATGTTAAGTCGACAAACTTGTAACTAAGTTTGATGATAGCTGATATGTTTGTACCTATAGGCCATGTGGCTGTAACGTGGCAGGCAGCCTGGTTGTGGTGAACAACTTCCCTACCTGTAATCCCCTGGACGGTAACTGTCAGTGTAAGGAACTGGTGGAGGGCCGCACCTGTGACAGGTATGTAACTATTATCACACCTGTGAGACTTCTGAGACAACTATGTAACTATATTCTCACTTGTGAGACACCTGAGACAACTATGTAGATATACTCTCACCTGTGAGACACCTGAGACAACTCTGTAACTGTATTCACACCTGTGAGACTTCAGAGACAACTATGTAACTATACTCACACCTGTGAGACACCTGAGACAACTATGTAGATATACTCTCACCTGTGAGACTTCTGAGACAACTATGTAACTATACTCACACCTTCGAGACTTCTGAGACAACTATGTAACTATACTCACACCTGTGAGACTTCTGAGACAACTATGTAACTATACTCACACCTTCGAGACTTCTGAGACAACTATGTAACTGTACTCACACCTGTGAGACTTCTGAGACAACTATGTAACTGTACTCACACCTTCGAGACTTCTGAGACAACTATGTAACTATATTCACACCTGTGAGACACCTGAGACAACTCTGTAACTGTACTCACACCTGTGAGACTTCAGAGACAACTATGTAACTGTACTCACACCTGTGAGACACCTGAGACAACTCTGTAACTGTACTCACACCTTCGAGACTTCTGAGACAACTATGTAACTGTACTCACACCTGTGAGACACCTGAGACAACTCTGTAACTATACTCACACTTGTGAGACTTCTGAGACAACTATGTAACTATACTCACACCTGTGAGACACCTGAGACAACTATGTAACTATACTCACACCTGTGATACACCTGAGACAACTATGTAGATATACTCTCACCTGTGAGACACCTGAGACAACTATGTAACTATACTCACACCTGTGAGACACCTGAGACAACTATGTAACTATACTCACACCTGTGAGACTTCTGAGACAACTATGTAGATATACTCTCACCTGTGAGACACCTGAGACAACTATGTAACTATACTCACACCTGTGAGACACCTGAGACAACTATGTAACTATACTCTCACCTGTGAGACTTCTGAGACAACTATGTAACTATACTCACACCTGTGAGACACCTGAGACAACTATGTAACTATACTCACACCTGTGAGACACCTGAGACAACTATGTAACTATACTCACACCTTCAAGACTTCTGAGACAACTATGTAACTATACTCACACCTTCGAGACTTCTGAGACAAATATGTAACTATATTCACACCTGTGAGACTTCTGAGACAAATATGTAACTATATTCACACCTGTGAGACTTCTGAGACAACTCTGTAACTATACTCACACCTGTGAGACTTCAGAGACAACTATGTATACTCCTATCAGGAAGATTACTGAGACAGACACACCTATAACATGTATGTGACTAAATAAACATATGACTGTTACTTTTGTCTGTGTTAGAATTCTCTCATGCAGTCTTCATATTTTACAGGTGTAAAGTGGGATATTTTAACCTGAACACAGACAATGAGTTTGGATGTACTTCCTGTTTTTGTTACGGCCATTCAGAGGGATGTTCCAGTGCTGCAGGCTACTATGCTAGGAGTATCACATCAGACTTTGAGACAGGTAAGTCCTCAACACACACAGTTTAGGCCTTGGTAAGTCAGTAAGTGTTCCAGTAGCTGTTGTGCTTCTGTTGTACATGACAAAATCATTGAATATGTTTTCTGTAACTGAGTATAGTGATTGATAAAATGATGCTTTTATCAAAAATACCATTAAGTTTTAAGCTCACCTACCTGAAGGGCAAGTGAACTTAGCTGTAGTGTTCAGTCTGTTGTATGTCCAGCATCAAATTGTCCCTTTTAATCAATGACCAAATCCAAAGAGATCAATATTGGGTCTGTAGCATACTGGCTAAGATCAATTGACAAGGGGAAAGTAGTCTGGGTTGCAAGAGGCCACAGACCCCCTGGTGGAGGTCCCAGGGGTGCGAAAACCCCACTGGTCTAAAATGATTTTAAGCTTTTCAGCACTGTGTGATCAGCTTTTTGAAGAGTGTGAGCTTCTTTTCAAAAAGAGTTGATTACTAAAATTCATTTCTATAAACTTTTTATACCAAAACAAGAAAATTGAAATATTATTAAATAATTTCTTTTCAAATAAGGGAAATTCAAAGATAAAAACTGTAGTATTCATATAAAATAGGGGAAGTTTATAAGAATCAGAGGGGAACATTCTGTAGGAGGAGACTTTTAGGAGCAAGGGGGAAACTACCCAATACTGTTTGTAAAACAACCCTAGATAGCTTTTAGATCCCTGACTGGAATGAAGGGCTACCAAGTTTGTTCAAATAAAAGACTTTGACTGACTTCTAAGGTTACAAGGGTCAAATGTGCTTAAATCTTCTTCTCAATAACCAAAAGACCCATACACCAGATATTGGGTCTGTAGCATTTTCAAATAAATTACCATGACTTAGGTCACAGGGGTCAAATGTTAAATTTTATTTAAAATTGCATTAAATGTAAGTGAGCAATAAAGTCCAGTCAAAAATTCAATAAGTAAGTTATCTGAAACTATATAGAATATGTTTGGCCAAATAAAGAGATTGCCAGGGTCTTTTTGTTACATTAGGTTAATGTGATCTTTACATTGTATTTACAGGCAGACAAAGGTGGACAGCAGGAGACCGTGCCAACAATGTCATAGAAACATCTTACGATGGCTTCCTACAGAATATTGGTGTATCATCTGATGACGACCAGCCCATCTACTTCCTCGCTCCTGGTAATCTCATAATACACATCTAAAACTGAGAACTCCTTAATAGCATCACATCTCTTACATCCCCAATAGCAATGTAACATTTTCTGAACTTTCATTTTCCTGAAATGCTCATAATAAAAAGATTTTAATTTTATCATTTTGGTTGCCTTGAACAGCCCGTTATCTTGGAGACCATAGATTCAGCTACAACCAATACCTGACCTTTGACCTACGTATTGGCCAGGACCGTCCACGACCTCTTGCTGTGGATATTGTACTAGAAGGATCCGGCCAGCGAATCTCCACCGCTATCTACACACAGTCCAACCCTATGCCTGGCCTTCAAAGCCAGACATACACATTCCGGCTCCATCAACACCCTAACTACCAATGGACCCCACGTCTCCAGCCTAGAGATTTCATTGCAATCCTTGCCAACCTCACTGCCATCAAAATTCGTGCCACATATAGTGACGGAGGTATGTCATCTCCTTCATGCTTGAGCAGACAATAAAGCAATTATTCACTATAATATTGTTTGCATCGATACCTTATAGGGAAAATCTACTTTACTTTGTCTTTTCCTGTATTCCTGAGAGAATGATATATTCATTAGTTACCACTTGTTGGCTGTGTGAATGGTTAATTTACAACTCTAAGATAGGCTTTTACTCTATATATGATGTCTGCTTTGTTATAAAGGTGTTGGTTTCCTGGACAATGTTCGTCTGGACACTGCCAGTCTGGGGTCGAACGGAGGGGAGTCAGCCCCCTGGGTGGAGCAGTGTACCTGTCCTGAGGGATATGTAGGCCAGTTCTGTGAGTCCTGTGCAGCTGGCTTCATGAGATCACCAGCATATGGAGGCCCCTTCTCCAGCTGTGTCCCCTGTCAATGTAACAGCCACTCTGAGAGCTGTGCTCCAGACTCGGGTACGTATAACAAATGGTGTCCCCTATTTTGTGATTACATTTCAGAAAGCTATGTATGATGGAGGAATCTGAGAAAAGGCCAGTCAATAAACTTTAATGATACATAGCCTTCAGTTTGTTGTTGTTGATGTACAAAAAAAAAAGGAAAAAAACCCAACTAATTTTTATCTCCTTTATGACCAGACTCCGTGGTATTGATTATTGTCATCAGTAAGTGGTGAATGTGACACAAGTTACTGTAACAATTCACATTCTGTCATATATTGTCCTTCTATGGAAGTGCTCATATTTACCCAACACCTTATCAGAATTCCAAAACTTGCTGGCGCTATCTTTAATATAATAATGTGTGACTTAAACAAGGACTGTATGTTTCTAGGCCGATGTAGATGTGAACACAACACAGAGGGACAGAACTGTGAGATGTGTATTAAAGGTTACTATGGTAACCCTCGCCAGGGTACGCCCGACGACTGTCAGGTGTGTCCATGTCCTAATGGAGGAGCCTGTGAGCAGCTGCCCGGGGGAGATGTTGTTTGTATGGAGTGTGAAGACGGACATGGAGGTAAAACTGAGCATTATTATCATATTAATGTAGGCCATGTTGGCATGTTATAGTATAGACATAACCAGTGACTTCTGTATAGGAAAAGATTCCTTTAACAATGACACCAATTCTCAGTCATGTTTTTGTTTGATACTGGGATATGAAATATTAATATGTAGCTATGGCAACTGTAAGTATTTCAAATGGTACGTCTAATTGATGATGTTTTTTTTACCAGGTAACCTGTGTCATGTTTGTTTTTTACCAGGTAACCTGTGTCATGTTTGTTTTTACCAGGTAACCTGTGTCATGTTTGTTTTTACCAGGTAACCTGTGTCATGTTTGTTTTTACCAGGTAACCTGTGTCATGTTTGTTTTTACCAGGTAACCTGTGTCATGTTTGTTTTTACCAGGTAACCTGTGTCATGTTTGTTTTTTACCAGGTAACCTGTGTGATATTTGTTTGGATGGTTACTATGGTGATCCGGCTGGTTTGAATGGCTTGGCACGCCCCTGTGAGAAGTGTTTCTGCAATGAGAATGTGGACACCAATGCTGTGGGAAACTGTGATAGGTAAGACAGTGATTCAGTAATACCTGTTGTTATGTAAACTGTGATAGGTAAGACAGTGATTCAGTAATACCTGTTGTTATGTAAACTGTAATAGGTAAGACAGTGATTCAGTAATACCTGTTTTATATGTAAACTGTAATAGGTAAGACAGTGATTCAGTAATACCTGTTGTTATGTAAACTGTAATAGGTAAGACAGTGATTCAGTAATACCTGTTTTATGTAAACTGTAATAGGTAAGACAGTGATTCAGTAATACCTGTTATATGTAAACTGTAATAGGTAAGACAGTGATTCAGTAATACCTGTTATATGTAAACTGTGATAGGTAAGACAGTGATTCAGTAATACCTGTTTATATGTAAACTGTGATAGGTAAGACAGTGATTCAGTAATACCTGTTTATATGTAAACTGTGATAGGTGAGACAGTGATTCAGTAATACCTGTTGTTATGTAAACTGTAATAGGTAAGACAGTGATTCAGTAATACCTGTTTATATATAAACTGTGATAGGTAAGAGAGTGATTCAGTAATACCTGTTCTATGTAAACTGTGATAGGTAAGACAGTGATTCAGTAATACCTGTTTATATGTAAACTGTGATAGGTAAGACAGTGATTCAGTAATACCTGTTGTTATGTAAACTGTGATAGGTAAGACAGTGATTCAGTAATACCTGTTGTTATGTAAACTGTGATAGGTAAGACAGTGATTCAGTAATACCTGTTTATATATAAACTGTGATAGGTAAGACAGTGATTCAGTAATACCTGTTTATATGTAAACTGTGATAGGTAAGACAGTGATTCAGTAATACCTGTTTTATGTAAACTGTGATAGGTAAGACAGTGATTCAGTAATACCTGTTTTATGTAAACTGTGATAGGTAAGACAGTGATTCAGTAATACCTGTTTATATGTAAACTGTAATAGGTAAGACAGTGATTCAGTAATACCTGTTTATATGTAAACTGTGATAGGTAAGACAGTGATTCAGTAATACCTGTTTTATGTAAACAGTGATAAGTAAGAGAGTGATTCAGTAATACCTGTTTTATGTAAACTGTGATAGGTAAGACAGTGATTCAGTAATACCTGTTTTATGTAAACTGTGATAGGTAAGACAGTGATTCAGTAATACCTGTTGTTATATAAACTGTGATAGGTGAGACAGTGATTCAGTAATACCTGTTTTATGTAAACTGTGATAGGTAAGACAGTGATTCAGTAATACCTGTTTTATGTAAACTGTAATAGGTAAGACAGTGATTCAGTAATACCTGTTTATATGTAAACTGTGATAGGTAAGACAGTGATTCAGTAATACCTGTTGTTATGTAAACTGTGATAGGTAAGACAGTTATTCAGTAATACCTGTTTATATGTAAACTGCGATAGGTAAGACAGTGATTCAGTAATACCTGTTGTTATGTAAACTGCGATAGGTAAGACAGTGATTCAGTAATACCTATTGTTATGTAAACTGCGATAGGTAAGACAGTGATTCAGTAATACCTATTGTTATGTAAACTGTGATAGGTAAGACAGTGATTCAGTAATACCTATTTTATGTTAACTGTGATAGGTAAGACAGTGATTCAGTAATACCTGTTTTATGTTAACTGTGATAGGTAAGACAGTGATTCAGTAATACCTGTTTATATGTAAACTGTGATAGGTAAGACAGTGATTCAGTAATACATGTTTATATGTAAACTGTGATAGGTAAGACAATGATTCAGTAATACCTGTTTATATATAAACTGTGATAGGTAAGACAGTGATTCAGTAATACCTGTTTATATATAAACTGTGATAGGTAAGACAGTGATTCAGTAATACCTGTTTATATGTAAACTGTGATAGGTAAGACAGTGATTCAGTAATACCTGTTTTATGTAAACTGTGATAGGTAAGACAGTGATTCAGTAATACCTGTTGTTATGTAAACGGTGATAGGTAAGACAGTGATTCAGTAATACCTGTTGTTATGTAAACGGTGATAGGTAAGACAGTGATTCAGTAATACCTGTTTTATGTAAACTGTGATAGGTAAGACAGTGATTCAGTAATACCTGTTTTATGTTAACGGTGATAGGTAAGACAGTGATTCAGTAATACATGTTTATATGTAAACTGTGATAGGTAAGACAGTGATTCAGTAATACCTGTTGTTATGTAAACTGTGATAGGTAAGACAGTGATTCAGTAATACCTGATTTATGTAAATGATGTAGGTCTTTCTTTGGTATTAAGAGAATAGGAATACTTGGATACAGTAAGCAGAACAAGATAGAATATATCTAGTAAATTAAGTATTGTTATAGTACAACTGGAGAAAGATTGTCTGTATTTAGTATTGACCTGTGTTTGTCAGATGGATGATAGCTGATTTGATAGCCGATGCTCTATGTTGTGAGACATCTTGAGATTGTCTGTATTGACCTGTGTTTGTCAGACGGATGATAGCCGATAATGTTATATGACGACTGGAGATTGTCTGTATTTAGTATTGACTTGTGTTTGTCAGATGGATGATAGACGATAACGTTATAGGACAACTTGAGATTGTCTATATTTAATATTGACCTGTGTTTGTCAGATGGATGATAGCCAATGGTCTATGTTATAGGACAACTTGAGATTGTCTATATTTAGTATTGACCTGTGTTTTACGGTGATTGATTGTAAATGCTTTGTGTTATAGGACGTCCGGAGAATGTCTTAAGTGTATCTATAACACCGCTGGATTTAGCTGTGAAAAGTGTCTGCCCAGTTACTACGGAGATGCACTTGCTGAAGAGAAGGGTGATTGTCAAGGTAAGTGATCTCAGGTTTGGATATTTATGTGGTTTGAATGGAGAGAGAATCCCTTTCATGGACAACCTTTCATGGACAATTTCTCTGAGGAACTGTTCATCAATAACAGAATATTTAGGGATTCAAAATATATTCTTGACCAAACAAAAGGGTTTAAAATCGATATGAAAAGTAAAATTCATAATGAAGTCCTGCTGTTTGTTTTTTCAGCCTGCAACTGTTACCCACCAGGCACTCTGAACACAGGGGGACTATTGTGTGACCCCACCAATGGACAGTGTCCCTGTCTGCCCCACGTTGTTGGACGCAAGTGTGATGCCTGTGAGGCTGGCTTCTGGAACTTGGACAGTGGAGCAGGTAAGTTTGTATAACATACCTGCCTTACCTGTATGACAGTGAAGCGGGTAAGTCTGTATTACATACCTGCCTTACCTGTACGACAGTGGAGTGGGTAAGTCTGTATTACATACCTGCCTTACCTGTACGACAGTGGAGCGGTTAAGTTTGTATTACATACCTGCCTTACCTGTACGACAGTGGAGCGGGTAAGTCTGTATTACATACCTGCCTTACCTGTACGACAGTGGAATGGGTAAGTTTGTATTACATACCTACCTTACCTGTACGACAGTGGAGCAGGTAAGTTTGTATTACATACCTACCATACCTGTATGACAGTGAAGCGGGTAAGTTTGTATTACATACCTGCCTTACCTGTACGACAGTGGAGCGGGTAGGTTTGTATTACATACCTGCCTTGCCTGTACGACAGTGGAGCGGGTAAGTCTGTATTACATACCTGTCTTACCTGTACGACAGTGGAGCGGGTAGGTTTGTATTACATACCTGCCTTACCTGTACGACAGTGGAGCGGGTAAGTTTGTATTACATACCTGCCTTACCTGTACGACAGTGGAGCGGGTAAGTTTGTATTACATACCTGCCTTACCTGTACGACAGTGGAGCGGGTAAGTTTGTATTACATACCTGCCTTACCTGTACGACAGTGGAGCGGGTAAGTTTGTATTACATACCTGCCTTACCTGTACGACAGTGGAGAAGGTAAGTCTATTACATACCTGCCTTACCTGTACGACAGTGGAGCGGGTAATTCTGTATTACATACCTGCCTTACCTGTACGACAGTGGAGCGGGTAAGTTTGTATTACATACCTGTCTTACCTGTACGACAGTGGAGCGGGTAAGTTTGTATTACATACCTGCCTTACCTGTACGACAGTGGAGCGGGTAAGTTTGTATTACATACCTGCCTTACCTGTACGACAGTGGAGCGGGTAAGTCTGTATTACATACCTACCTTACCTATACGACAGTGGAGCGGGTAAGTCTGTATTACATACCTGCCTTACCTGTACGACAGTGGAGCGGGTAAGTCTGTATTACATACCTACCTTACCTGTACGACAGTGGAGTGGGTAAGTTTGTATTACATACCTACCTTACCTGTACGACAGTGGAGTGGGTAAGTCTGTATTACATACCTGCCTTACCTGTACGACAGTGGAGCGGGTAAGTCTGTATTACATACCTACCTTACCTGTACGACAGTGGAGCGGGTAAGTCTGTATTACATACCTGCTTTACCTGTACGACAGTGGAGCGGGTAAGTCTGTATTACATACCTCAAAATGTAATCACAGCACTTCTCGGAGGACAAAGTTTCCATCCATTCTACTAGCTTGATTTTAAGTGCAAAAATAAAATTAGATCTGATAGATAATGCTGTGCCATGAAAAAGGAAACATAACATAAAAATTCCGTGAAGCAGCAGGCAGTGAGATATAAACTGTTGTATTACAGGATGTGAGGCTTGTGACTGTCTACCGATGGGGTCCCTCAACAGTTCATGTGAAGTGGGCGGAGGACAGTGTCAATGTAAGCCTGGAGTGACAGGACGTCGCTGTGACCAGTGTAAACCATTCTACTATGGCTTCTCTGACGCTGGCTGTACAGGTAAGGGGACCAGTTATAAGGCATTATAACGTTATAAACCATTTCAATATGGCTTCTCCGCCTCGTGTTACTTAGGAGAAGTCTCAAGTGAAACCGTCAAGACTAGTGTCATACTATAGGATAGTTGTACTGGTTTGACATTTACACTTCAGACTAACCACATTTATTTTACTGAATAATGTAGTGTAACTTTTAAATCCTGTCCTGATTAAGACTTGATTTGAGTGTGACACCCTGTAATAATCCTGAACTATACCATGCCTGGAGTATGAATGTTTGCCTGTAACTCTGATTTATACATAGCTTTTCTGTATTTTAGCCTGTAACTCTGATTTATACATAGCTTTTCTGTATTTTAGCCTGTTACTGTGATTTATAAATAGCTTTTCTGTATTCTAGCCTGTAACTCTGGCCCTGATTTATAAATAGCTTTTCTGTATTTTAACCTGTTACTCTGGTCCTGATTTATAAATAGCTTTTCTGTATTTTAGCCTGTAACTCTGATTTATACATAGCTTTTCTGTATTTTAGCCTGTCACTGTGATTTATAAATAGCTTTTCTGTATTCTAGCCTGTAACTCTGGCCCTGATTTATAAATAGCTTTTCTGTATTTTAGCCTGTAACTCTGGTCCTGATTTATAAATAGCTTTTCTGTATTTTAGCCTGTAATTCTGGCCCTGAATTATACATAGCTTTTCTGTATTTCAGCCTGTAACTGTGATCCTGAGGGCTCTATCAACCTGCAGTGTGACAATGATGGCAGATGTTCCTGTCAGCCCAACATTGAGGGTCAACACTGTGACCGCTGTATGGAAAATAAGTACAACCTTACAGCTGGCTGTTTAGGTAAGGGACATAACTCTCATCAGAAGGAGCATTAAGACAAACTTCTAGTTCCTGTCAATGTTTTTGGTTATTTTTCAAACTTTGTGGGTTATGCTACTGTCACCGATGTGAAGTAATGCCCGGAAGTTTGGTTATTTGTTGAAGTTCTGATCAATTGTTCATTTAGATTTGCATTGATTATGATTTAAATGTAAGCAAATGGTTCACAGAAGTTCTATTTACTAACACCGATGAAGTGCCCAGTATATATAACATAATTTTCCAGGAGTATATTGAGATTGTATTTTGCCTCAGATTGCCCTGCCTGTTACACCTTGGTCCAAGACCGTGTCAACGCTCACCGTGGGAAACTTGCTGATCTCAACAACCTTATCATCAACATTGGCAACAACCCAAGTGCCTTCAATGACACAGAGTTCCTTAGTTACATGAATCAGGTCAACGACTCCGTCATCATGCTGCTGGACGAGGCAAGGGGAGCAGTCAGTAAGTGTACACAGATATGTACCAGTGTCTAGGGAGGGCTTATTGTGGAGAAAATGGGTATGGGGGAACAGTATACATTTGAGCGTTCGCTGTAACAGGTTACTTTAACTGACAGTGTTAAGAAAATAAAAATGACATTGTACTAATCATACACAGAGTCTTCAATCAGACCTTTCTGTATTAGTACTTACACTACTATAAGATATTCTGTTGATCATTGTACTTAATGTACAAACAGTCTGTGATGAGACCTTACTGTGTCATACTGACACTACTATAAGTTATTCTGTTGATCATTGTACTTAACGTACAAACAGTCTGTGATGAGACCTTTCTGTATCATACTGACACTACTATAAGTTATTCTGTTGATCCTTAGTGTTATTTGTTCCTCTGTTTTCATCAGGTGACAATGGGACTTTAGGACGCCAGTTGTCTGACCTTAAGATGGCTGTTCAAGATGTTCTGGCAAGGGCAGGAATTATCACATCCAACATCTACTCGGCCGAGCAGTCGTCTCAGGACAGTCAGCAGGACGTACAGCAAGCACAGGATGCGATCAGCCGTGCTGAACAAACCCTGCAGGCTGCAGAGACCTACATAGATATGGAGGGTCGCAAGGCACTTCAGCAGGCACAGAATGCCCTCAACCAGTTTGGTCAACAGTCTGCTCAGATGACAGAAATAGCCAACAAGGCTCGCAATGAGTCTATGAAGTAAGATGATCAGCTTAAATGAGAAAAAGGGTAGTAGACAGGGCTCGCAATAAGTCTATGAAGTAAGATGATCAGCTTAAATGAGAAAAAGGGTAGTAGACAGGGCTCGCAATGAGTCTATGAAGTAAGATGATCAGCTTAAACGAGAAAAAGGGTAGTAGACTGTAGGCAATAGAAATCAGTTAGTTAAGGGGAAATTGGTTTTGCCTGCATTCTCTTATATAATCAGATTATAAAATTATGCAAGAAACTGAAGTTGCACCATTGCTCATTTGTACAAAAAATAACAATGTAATAAATGAAAAAAACGTAATTTTAACATCCTATTAAAAACCTAAATAGAGAACAGAATTTCGTTTAGGACCAGTTGTTAGGCTAAACCCTGGAACTTTTGTCAGTGAGGTACTTACCTGTGTATCAGGTAGGATAAGATATTAGAAAATACACCAGTATGTCAGTGAGGTAGGGAAAATAAATGATCATTGAAGAAGCCATATCTAGCTGGTGCTTCAGGTGTTGGTAAATCATTTCAGACAAAAGGAAGAAGCAGAAAGGATTGAAGGTATTGCCAACATGGCTCTCAACATGTCCTACGAAGCCCGTCGTATGGCTGAGGAAATCCTGAGGCAGCCAGACCAGACAAAGGATGATATTCAACGTCTCGCCCAGGAGTAAGTAATATTTCTTATTAATTAGGTATCCCACATCAGATACGAGGGTCCTAGAGTAATTCCAGTGTCCTTTGGTCCGTTCATGGTGTCCATCAGTCTGTCAGTGCTTCATAGTATCCATCGTCCATGCTCTAGTTTCTGGAGATTTATCAGAAGTCGTACATGGTATCGCCAGACTTGACCAGTAATAAACCCTTTCTGGGCTTGGCTTTGTCGCCTTTTTGGGAACTGGCCTACATTCAGTAATAAGCCTCTTCCACGGTTTTGTTCTTGTACTGAAGAAACTTGTAATATGATGTTAATTCAACTGTCGAAAAAATAGGCAAAATAATAATAAAAAATCTTGTCAAAGGATATTATCAACTTGAGTACATATTGTGTTTGTTAATGTTCAATTAAACAACTATCAGGTCAATAGATATGATGGTCGTATCATCCCCTAGCGATTGACGGTGATTGAAAAGCTTAATAACCTGGCTAGTTCATTCATCAATTAATTACTTGCAGAGATGAATAGATCTGTCATTGAACCCTGATTGTGATGGGTCATTTAACACCTGCCGTAATATTCAGTCAAGTTGGGGTGGTAAACTGGGTTGTGTGCCGTGTTTAAACTAACACAGTGTTACAAGCCCTTTGACACCTTGAGTAAGTTACGACAGTCGGAAGACAATCCATGGCTTTTCATAATTTCGCACGAAAATCTGAAACAAATCATCAAGCCTTCTGTACAATGAAAACATACCGTCTAAGCCACTTTAGAAAAACAAAACTCACGGCTCTGAAAACTATTATATCATCACGATCAATAGCATTACTTCCCTTCCACTGTAGATTATACAGCCTCAATATAGCATACCAGACTAAAACGAACTTTGTAATATGAAAATTGATCAAAGTGAAATTTTGCACATTATTACTGATTGGTATTATGTAAATGTTACAAAAAATAATGGAAAACTAGTATAGGTAAACGTCTACTGCATCGCCACTGCTTTTCCATTTTATGCATTCATCTTTTCTTTATGAAATAGTGAGAGAAAAAAAATCTGCTAAAAATATTAATGATTTCAAATAGAAATTACTATAATACAAAGAGAAAAAAGGAATTTGTACATGTATTTGAAAGAGTCAGCATAGATTAATATAACGTCAAAACAATTAATATTAATAAATGCAAGTTGGTACAAAACATTTTGGAACCTGGCCTACATTCGATCATAAACCCGGCCCTCTCCCTTTTAAATCCCTTCATTTCCTACCAGGGATGGGGGGGAGGGGGGGGGGGAGGGGGGGGGGGGGGGGGGGGGGGGGGGGGGCTTAATGCTGGTTGAGTACGGTATGTAACATGCATGAAATATTGGTTTAATGAGTTATCACTGTCGCATTGTCTAAAAGAAGAAAGGTGGCATGAAATCATATTGTGTTCAAAATGTTTATTCAAATTAATAACTGTATTCATATTACAAACGACAAATTAAGACACCTTTTCAATCCAGGACTTGACAACCATGCTATTTTATATAGAAAGCAAAAATTGATTTTACCAGTAGAGAAAATCTAAATTTTTGAAAAAAAATATTTGAATGTTATTTTTGTTGTAACTTGTAGATATGAGGAGACAGACCGCCTGTACAACAGGACAAAACTGTTTGCTGACAATGTAAAAGAGCGTGCCAAGGAAGCTTATGAAGAAGCTCTGGAATTGTATGCTGATGCAACTAAGATCAAACTCCCCAACATTGATGTACCTACTCTCATAGGCAACACCTCTCAGATAAAGGCTGAGGTAAGTCAAAGACGAGAGATATTCTCTCTTGTCAAATTAAACTCTTATAGGCAACATCTCGCGGAATACAGCATCAATTTTATTTTTCAACTTCTCTTCAAGGGATTAATGAATATGAAACAAAACATTTGGGATTTTTCGTCAGAAAATATTTGTTGTGGAAACTTGAGGATACGTACGTAAATCTGGTGATATATTATTTCTGTACCTCCGACAACACGAACAGAAAGTGAACTGATGTTGTGTAAGGCCTCAGTATATACATGTGTTTTCTCAGGTTACTATTGTTGTGTATATTGATGTGTTTGTACTACAGGCCAATGACATTAAGGAGGAGGCAGAACGTCTCATCCAACAGAACAAACAGCTCCTCATGGATGTTGACAGTCAGAAAGTCGAGGCTAATGGCCTTCTTGAGAGTGTGATGGGTAAACAACAGGTAGGTGACAGGTTTTAATGTCTTATTGTAAGCAAAATATATAGAAAAAAAACTACAGCATACTTTCTATTTATGGTTTGATGCTAGATATCATATCACTTTATATGATAATATAAAATCAGTTAACAGGATGATTTAAGGAAAGCCACTCTATAAGGATAAGATCACTGAAAAAAAAACCAGAAGATAATTTGCTGGACAACAAAAATAGTAAATCAATGATTCTAAAGGTGAATCCTAGGTTAAAGTGTGTATTGGAAGCAGAGGCCTAGGCTTCACTTTCCTTGTTTTTTGTGTTACAGAGAATTGACATACTGTTGGCAGAGGTGGACGCAGCTCGAGCCATGGCCAGGGAGGCTGTAGACAAGGCAGAAAAGACACTTCAGGAGGCAAACAACACCTTACAGACACTACTTGGTACATCTAACACTGTATTTATATGTCCTTTCTCTGTCCTTTCTCGGTCCCTGATTTATACTGGAGTATCTTATCTGTAAAACATCTCTAGGAGAAAGTGTGGTCATCAACTCTGTAAAAACAGTATCAATGAATCTCCTGTCTATAGAAAGTGACATCATCATTACAGTCATATTTCCATATTGATGAACCATGTAGACTCCAATAACTATCAGTCATAAGTCACATCACCCCTGTTAATACCTGGACCATAGTCCATAACCTATTATTGTGTACCTATAATGGTGTACTGATAATAAATACCTGTTGTATCTCCAGATTTTGATAAAGACTATAATAAATACCTGTTGTATCTCCAGCTTTTGATAAAGACTTTAATAAATACCTGTTGTATCTCCAGCTTTTGATAAAGACTATAATAAATACCTGTTGTATCTCAGCCATAGATAAAGACTATAATAAATACCTGTTGTATCTCCAGCTTTTGATAAAGACTATAATAAATACCTGTTGTATCTCCAGCTTTTGATAAAGACTTTAATAAATACCTGTTGTATCTCCAGCTTTTGATAAAGACTATAATAAATACCTGTTGTATCTCAGCCTTTGATAAAGACTATAATAAATACCTGTTGTATCTCAGCCATAGATAAAGACTATAATAAATACCTATTGTATCTCCAAACTTTGATAAATTTAAAGACTATAATAAATACCTGTTGTATCTCCAGCTTTTGATAAAGACTATAATAAATACCTGTTGTATCTCCAGATTTTGATAAAGACTATTATAAATACCTGTTGTATCTCCAGCTTTTGATTAAGACTATAATAGATACCTGCTGTATCTCCAGGTTTTGATAAAGACTATAATAAATACCTGTTGTATCTCAGATTTTGATAAAGACTATAATAAATACCTGTTGTATGTCAGCCATAGATAAAGACTATAATAAATACCTGTTGTATCTCCAGCTTTGGATAAAGACTTAAATAAATACCTGTTGTATCTCCAGATTTTGATAAAGACTATAATAAATACCTGTTGTATCTCCAGCTTTTGATTAAGACTATAATAAATACCTGCTGTATCTCCAGGTTTTGATAAAGACTTTAATAAATACCTGTTGTATCCCCAGATTTTGATAAAGACTATAATAAATACCTGTTGTATCCCCAGATTTTGATAAAGACTATAATAAATACCTGTTTTATCTCTGATTTTGATAAAGACTATAATAAATACCTGTTGTATCTCCAGCTTTGGATAAAGACTTTAATAAATACCTGTTGTATCTCCAGATTTTGATAAAGACTATAATAAATACCTGTTGTATCTCAGCCATAGATAAAGACTATAATAAATACCTGTTGTATCTCCAGATTTTGATAAAGACTATAATAAATACCTGTTGTATCTCAGCCATAGATAAAGACTATAATAAATACCTGTTGTATCTCCAGATTTTGATAAAGACTATAATAAATACCTGTTGTATCTCCAGCTATTGATAAAGACTATAATAAATACCTGTTGTATCTCAGACTTTGATAAATTTAAAGACTATAATAAATACCTGTTGTATCTCCAGATTTTGATAAAGACTATAATAAATACCTGTTGTATCTCAGCCATAGATAAAGACTATAATAAATACCTGTTGTATCTCCAGATTTTGATAAAGACTATAATAAATACCTGTTGTATCTCCAGCTATTGATAAAGACTATAATAAATACCTGTTGTATCTCAGACTTTGATAAATTTAAAGACTATAATAAATACCTGTTGTATCTCCAAACTTTGATAAATTTAAAGACTATAATAAACACCTGTTGTATCTCCAGATTTTGATAAAGACTATAATAAATACCTGTTGTATCTCCAGATTTTGATAAAGACTTTAATAAATACCTGTTGTATCTCCAGCTTTTGATAAAGAAGTACAGAACAGTAAGGGAGAGGCAGACGCAGCCCTACAGAAGATCCCACAGATAGAAAATATGATCCAGGAGGCAGAAAATAAAACTAAGGAGGCCAGTGATGCCCTAACTGGGGCCGAGAATGATGCCAATATGGCGCTGGCGCTGGCTAGACAGGCACAGGACACTGCACAGAATGCTTCACAGGTATACTGCCAACACCTATAGCGGTCATTGCCAGCCTAGGGGAAGACTATATTCCAAATTCATTTTACATGGGTTGATAAAAATGTCCCTCATGTATTGAATACTGTTTTGAGACAAGCATTTTTCAATTGGCAATTGATAAGTGAAATCTCCGGTTGTTTCTATATTTGATACTTAAAGTAAAAGTAGAATACTTCTGATTGGTTCTGGTGTCATTTCCAAGAAATATGAAAATGACAGTGCTGGTTGAGATGGCCAAAGTGATGATGAGATGAAACCTAGCTCGTTCTGCAATGGAAATTCTGATAGCAATAAAGAGCAATAAAATAAGTAGTGAATTGAAACTTTGAATATGTAGGAACAAAAATACACTGGATAGTAATTTACTGGAAACATGCAGGTAATCATAATATGGTTTATATAGAACATGACTGTCAACCAGATTCCTGAAACTGACATTTATCATCATCAGTTAAGCATCAAGGAATGCACAAACTATTAATTAAAACAAAGGGGGAAAAAAGCAACAACTAAAGCTGTGTTTCTATTTTCTGCCTTTTTTTTTTTATTTATATACTACTTGCTTTCCTCCATTATTTTGATCCCTCGTGCACAGCATGATGTGTTCTAAAACTAACCATTGATTTTTCCGTGATACTGTGAAGGTTCCTTTTTAGCTGGCTAGTTTTCACATTTTTATTCTATCCCTAAAAATTGTCACAAAACAGATACCTTGAAAAATGTGTAGAGTAAATTATTCCATTTTTTGCCAGAAGTTTAAATGTTTGTTAAAACAATTGATGCGTTAATTCATTTTCCCTATTTGATGATAATTTGCATTTGGAATATACAGTAAATTGTATGCCTACAGGCTGCCAGCAGGATCCGTTCAGAGGCAGATGTGACGAAGGTCCGCGCCATGAATCTCAAGGACGAGGCTGACCGTCTGGCTGGACAGGTGAATACCACCGATGTCAAACTGACCAACCTGGAGAATCAGGCTGATGAGGACTCTAGGCTTATAGGAGAGGTAGGTCAGAGAAATTATAATAATGTAAACATATTGTAACAATTACTAAGGTCAGGATTTTAACAGCTGATGAGCATGATAGGCTGATGTTAATGGAACACAGTCACAGGGCTCACACCAACAAGGTAATGTCAACTTCATTAGAGTGATGATGATTGGAGGAGCATCAGCCAATGAGAACTGTAACTTTTATAATGGTAAAATATTTACCTGATGTATATCCCTGCTCCAAGTTTATTGCTCCTACAGTGAACTTAACAGAATGAGTGATAAAGCTGTTGGTTATAGCTAGTAGTCACCAGTTGTAGGATATGTTAACATATCTACTTGTTTAATGTTTTAGGCATTACAGAAGGCAGCTCAAGCAAAGAATGATGCAAAGAATGTGTCGGAACAGGTGATTGCAGCCCTGGATACTGTAAAGAATATCTCCCTCCTCCTCGGTAAGCACATGTAAAGAATATCTCCCTCCTCCTCGGTAAGCACATGTAAAGAATATCTCCTCCTCCTCGGTAAGCACATGTAAAGAATATCTCCTCCTCCTCGGTAAGCACATGTAAAGAATATCTCCCTCCTCCTCGGTAAGCACACCTGCAATATTTGCAGACCTCGAGACGAATCTCCTATATAATCAACCCAAATGTTGTCTCAGCTTTCCCAGTTTACAGTGATCCCATGAGATTTTCATACATTAAGCGAAAAAGGTTTAAGTTAAGTAAAATTTAGCCATGTACATTTCTTTTGGTTTGTCATTACTATACCCGAGATTTCAATGTTATGTTGTATGGTGAAATGGCGATCTCGACAGAAGGTTTGTTCTGTAATAGGACATCAGTGTTCTTCAGACCCGACTCCGACTCAATTCCATTTCCTGTTTGGATGTTGTGGAGCAAACACCCGTTACTGGTGGCTAAATTGCTGAAATTTAAATAAATCTCTTTTATCAGCATCTGATACTTGCAATGGGTGATGATAATTACAAATCAAATGTCAATGTATTCATCATTCTTGTGTTTCAGTACAACTAGATGATGTGGACATTGCCAAACTTGATGCCCTTCAGACTGCACTTGACAGTGCTGAGCAGGAGCTGATTGATGCTGACCTCGATAATCAATACATGAAACTAGAGAAAGCCAACGATGAAATCAAACGTCTGGTAGCCGAGCATGAGAATGATTACAACATGCTAAAGGAGGATGTGGACAATATAGAACAAATCAAACTCTCCTTGCCAGACGGCTGCTTCAAAAACATTGACATTGAGTCTGCACCTGGCCAGTAATTACAGCAAAGATATTCATAGGACAGAGGTTAGACTGGAGAGGTCAATGGGTTATGGGTCAAATGTGAAAAGTTCAAATGTATGATGGGGAAAAAATCAAATGTCATGGAATCAGTCAACAGTTAAAGAGAGATTGTGGTTAGTGTTGTTGGGCTGAGCTCATTACAAACCACCTCTGTATAAGCCGGTGATACTACCAAATTATCTGTTAGCATTGCCTTGGCTCAGGGAAATATCCTCCATGGTCGAGGAAATATATCTGAGGAATCACATCCTCCTGGAGAGATTTCCTCTGAACCAGGCTCTGTAAGGTCATCAATACTAACTACTCCAGGTAAAGAGCAAATACTCCACAAAACTTACTCATAAGTGACATGTTATTGTTAGATCATACGAGTAGTAATATGTGGATCCTCTCTGTAAGTATCCAGGTATGAAAGCGTGTGATACCTAGGGGATCTGTATCCACACGTCTGTAAGGGGTGTCAGGTTACCTGTGCCCAAGTGAGAAAGTGTGAGTGTTGGTGAGAATGTCTGGATCACACAATGTTGATGTATCCCTGTCTTACCTGTCTGTTGTTGGACATCAAACACAGCAACGAACAAGTGTAACTTAACCTACTATGTAACATTTCCGCAGTACTTAGAATCTCTGGATGACTTCAGTAATATTTAACTATTAAAATATATGGAAATCCATTTTATGAACATTTTGTATGTTGAATTTTTTAAATCAATATGTTTCTTAATCAAGGATGTGAAAATCTGCAAAACTAATGATTATAAGTGATCTGAAGTGTAACATATATTTCATCTGTAATTTCTGTCAGACTTAGGTTGTCATGTTTGCTTTCATTTTCCTAGCATTTATTATGATTAGGTTGTGGCCAGCAGTGACTACAATTTCCCAGTTACTGTAGGTTGTAAGCGATACATTTGTTGGCTGTGTGGAACCTCCTTGATATTACTGTTATTTACTGCATTTACAATTATCCTGTCAACTCAAAAAAATAGTCATGATGGACAGTCTCATTAACTGAAGGGTAGACATGAACAGTCCGATTAACTGTTAAGGGTAGACAGCATTTTGTTTTCATTTTAACAGTACATGTACTCCAAAATATTTGGTGAAAATCAATTTAAACCAACTATGTACATGTACTGTAAGTTGTGAGCCTTCACATGACTTTTTCTGTGTGGAAACTTGACTTAATATTTTGTGGTTCTGCCACATTTCTGTTGTCCTAGTATTTCATATGGTGCTATATAAAACATGTGTACTTGTACACAAACTCATATCTCTATCATTTTTACAGGTTTGATTGTGTGGACACTATTTGTACATTGTACAGGCGATTTCTTACTGATTAGTGAACTTTATCTGTGCACAAACCATGGTTGGATGTCAGACCCTATTTCTTACTGATTAGTGAACTTTATCTGTACACAAACCATGGTTGTATGTCAGACCCTATTTCTTACTGATTAGTGAACATTATCTGTACACAAACCATGGTTGTATGTCAGACCCTATTTCTTACTGATTAGTGAACATTATCTGTACACAAACCATGGTTGTATGTCAGACCCTATTTCTTACTGATTAGTGAACATTATCTGTACACAAACCATGGTTGGATGTCAGACCCTATTTCTTTAATTTTTTTTAAATTACGGTGATATCAAATTACATAATTTTTATTCAAATTATACCAAAGAAAATTGTCATGTTGACAAATTTTATATAAATATATTTATCGTAATATTAGATTTTTAGAAGTTTGTATTAGAACTATGATATGTGTGATATTTTGTATTTTAATCCTGAACAAATATACAGTTGTATTTTATCATGAACATGTCTTGTTTTGTTCAGTGTAAAGGTGATGTGGTAATTTAATTCTGTGTAAAGAACAGGACATGGCTTAATCCATCTATAACACAGTTGTGTATTGGAGGGTAAGCTTTCACAATATAGGGCATCTATGTGGACTGTCTCGCCCTGATGTAAACCTCAGTATACAAATGTACCTAGTGTCTGTAGAGTGGACTGTCTTGTCCTCATGTAAACTTAAGTAGTGTCTGTAGATACCTAAAAAATCACCACCGGTTATCATGATATGATAGAAAAGAAAAGTAATAAATATTTGTCATTTAGAGTGATTTTTGTCAGTTTTACCTTAATATGCATAATTGATTTTTAGAAAATGAATGATTGTTGTTCATGTCTGTTATCATCATTGATTGATGTTTGTAGAAAATGGATAATAAATGATTCTTGTGTTTTTATTGGGAGTGCATGTTCATGTACTTTAGCTTTCTGTTTCTTAGATGTTAGTAAAATGTCATTAAGAATATTCGAATCAAAGGTATCTTTTTGACATTTTATTTGTGCCAAATATTTAAGCCATATTATAAGGTAATTCTGCTAGCTGAGATGCACCTACATTTTACTGAAACTTTAAATGTAACTATTAGTTTTGCAAAATAAAATCTTTATCTTTCGAATTTGATTCACATTTGATTTGGACCAACAATGGACTCAAACAGGATCAAATTTCATCTTTTGAAGTAAATTGTGTGATTCTGAGACAATATAACTTTGATAATGGCGGCATCTTCTGTATGTACCTTTCCAAGTAGAACAGGATAAAAACGACTGGAACATATCATTGAATTATATACACCTTTATATGTTAGGCCAAGTATACAGTAATATATACCAGTGCATTTGTGTACTACAATGTATGTGGTCTATTTATGTACAGTGACATATACTCATTCAGTTGTGTAACAGTACAAGTTGTACTTTAATTTGTATGTACTACAACAAACCGTGTAACATAACTGTGAATACCTACAATATTGTATAACTTTGTATGTACATACTTCTATAATAACATGTTGAACTTTGTGTGTATGTACTATATATAAATGTATAACTTGTTATAACTGTATGTGTGTACATACTATATGTA
Organism: Pecten maximus; assembly: GCF_902652985.1. Classification (NCBI taxonomy): domain Eukaryota; kingdom Metazoa; phylum Mollusca; class Bivalvia; order Pectinida; family Pectinidae; genus Pecten; species Pecten maximus. The sequence goes on from NC_047016.1 coordinate 1,856,981, forward strand.
AATGTATAACTTGTTATAACTGTATGTGTGTACAAACTATATATAAATGTATAACTTGTTATAACTGTATGTGTGTACATACTATATATAAATGTATAACTTGTTATATCTTTGTGTATGTGTGTACATACTACAGTGGAACTTCGTTAACTCGAACTCGGATAACTCGAATACCCCGCTTAACTCGAAGTACCTCGCCGGTCCCGGCCGAATTCTCTCTTTATCTTAGTAAAAAAAAACTCGGATAATTCGAATTCGGATAACTCGAAAAACTCGGATAATACGAAGTAAAAATTTGGTCCCAACAATAAAAATCCTACTTGAAATGTTCGAATAACTCGAAGTATAATTTTCGTCGATCGGTGGCAAACGCCGACATTTTCTAAATTCCGTTTGTAATACTGAACATATCGGCACTACTAACCTACATGCTATTATAAGTGTTTCATAAATTCATAAAAGAAATTGTCGGTTGAATCTTATAACAACAAGTCTTGGTGATAAAAAGTACTGCTTTATTTCCCAAGGCGGTCGCCGATATCAGTACACACGATAGTCAACAACTCATCTAGATCTACCCGTTCGCTCAAGCGGAACTAATCTCTGACATACCGGTAGATCTACCCGGCTGATGTTTTTACAGGTGTAGAAATGACACAGTCACCGGCGCCTATTAAATCTTTAAACTGCTGAAACAATAGCGTAATTACTGCCGAGGTGTTCAGAGTACAACTGTAACGGTCAGTGCTGTCTATTAAATCGGATAAAACGCCAACTCAGTTACAGTAACATTTTATACGCACATGCGCAGCCCAACTTCCGGTGCTAATACACATGGAATGGCGTGGTTATCAATAAAAAGTAAGTAGGCCGATCAAACAGTATTTTATATATGTCCAATAAAAGGTAATAGTTCTGTTGCGTTTTGTATGCAATCTGTGTTAAACTTAAACGGTTATTTGTTTTGACATTAATAACTTGTTATTTTGTCGAATTCCGTTTTATCGTTTACCTTTTGCAAACATGACTTGCACATCAGATCGTTATTGAAATGACTAAGTGAAAGAAACTTTATCGTGACTGTATATCGGCAAAACTACACCAAATAACAAGTGACATAACGAAACATTACATATATATTTACATGTATTGACCAGTCTTCACACTAAACTGATGAGCGACAGAGCGAAGTTATAATGATTATATAATGTTGACAAATATTGACCAAACTTTTCACCAAAAACGATAACTCGCTTAATTCGAACACTCGGATAACTCGAAGTTTTTTCGTGGTCCCGTCGACTTCGAGTTAACGAAGTTCCACTGTATATATAAATGTATAACTTGTTATAACTTTGTGTATGTGTGTACAAACTATATATAAATGTATAACTTGTTATGACTTTGTGTATGTTTGTACAAACTATATATAAATGTATAACTTGTTATGACTTTGTGTATGTGTGTACAAACCATATATGAATGTATAACTTATTATAACTTTGTGTATGTGTGTACATACTATATATAAATGTATAACTTGTTATAACTTTGTGTATATGTGTACAAACTATAAAGCCAATATGTCTCTGTAACCTTGATAAGCTAAATCCTGTGAATGGCCTAAATGTCACTGGGCCATGTTGGTTATCTCCCTTCTTACACCCCCAGACAAGTGTCTTGAGTCCTCCTTTAGTTCAATTTGGAAATAGTTCATTATTTTGTGATTCTAGATAAACCTAGTATGGTCCCAAATCAGCTCTCTATACAGTCTTGTAAAGCCATTATCAATTAAAATTTCCAAGAAAAATAACAGAATTGTCTTGCGTTTTCATTTTGATTGGCAACGGTGGACAGTAGAAGTAAGAGTGGATTGACAGAAACAATCTGGGCGTTAAGTTTTACAACAGTCTGTTGTAATCCAACATTAAGGAAATCAAGATTTTCACCTGCAGATTTATTTGATGACATCAAGAAACCAGGAAAGACATCAAAGCAGCCAGCTAGACAGCAATGAACAAAGTGCTTTACAAGCTAAAATTTTATTATATCGTTCCAAGCCTTTCAGGATGAAACAGTTTCCCAATTTGTTAGCTCATTATTCCTGAATGGTTGAGGTACTTGAGATCTAAATGTATGGTCACCCACACTAACAGCCTATACTACCTAAATGTATGGTCACTCACACTAACAGCCTATACTACACCACTATACTGCAGTTCAAGGTTATATACATGTTAATATTTTAATACATTTAACTACTGTGGCATATACTCCTTCGAAGCCCTTGATCTCAGCGTACACTACATACCAAATATTATCTTAATCAGTATTTAAGATGACCTAGATCACTTGTTAAATACCTGGTAGTCCTGTATCTTGGTATCATGTAACCAAAAAAAATATGGCCCCTTCATCAGAGGGAACTGTTTAAAAGATTCAGCATATTTGACAATCAAGCTCATACGATCCTAAGCTTCATGATCATTTAGAATTTGTGTATATAAAGATATTTTTGAAACTGTTAACTTGAAAAATAGACCCAGGTCATCTGTCTCCCCAAGTATACCAAAGTTGGTACTGAATGCAGGAACTAAGGTTGCCTCTCTGTATTTAACCCATTTATACTTTTGTTGTTGGCTTCTTTCATCAAAGCCTACTATTGGTCAAATTTGAAGGACAGGTTGTTGTAATTTTTAGGTCATTAGACCTGAAGGGTCAGGATGAACTTTAGTATTAGTGCATCAGCCGTCATAGTGCGTCATCCTCCATGCATAAACTTTTCACATTTCAAGCTTCTTCTCAAGTTCCACCAGTGGGACTCGGCTCAAACTTACCAGAAATGATCAAGAGATGGTCTTGACTAAGTGTTGTTATTTTTCGGGTCAGTCCAAAATCCAAGATGACCTCCATGGCAGCCATCTTAATAAACACACTTTAAACAACTTCTCCAGTTCCACTAGTGCCATTGAGCTTGAAATTGGTGAGGATGTTAAGGAAGGGGAGCCAACAAAATGTTCTTTTTCAGCCTTGTGAAAATTTGACATGGCAGCTACTGTTTGTAACATGATTGCCCAATCATGGTTTTCCGGAACAACACCTATTTCAAACTTCTCGAGTTCCATCATTGGGATTCAGCTCAAACTTACCTGAAGTGATCCTGACTAAATGTTGTTATTTTACGCGTCGATACTGAAATCCAAGATGGCAGCCATCTTAAAAACACACTTTAAACTTCTTCTCCAATTCCACTGGTGCCATTGAGCTGGAAATTGGTGAGGATGTTAAGGAAGGGGAGCCAACAAAGTTGTTATTTTTCAGCCTTGAGAAAATTTGACATGGCAGCCGTGATGTCCATTTTGTAACATGATTGCACAATCATGATTTTCCTGAACAATACCTATTTCAAACTTCTACTCAATTTCCACCAGTGGCATCCAGCTCAAACTTGGCTACAATGATCCCTGAGATGATCCCGACCAAGTGTTGTTATTTTTCTGGTTAGTCCGAAATCTATGATGGCCGACATGGCCAACACTACCACTGTACTAGTAGAAAGGTCTTTAGAGTCAGATGATCCATAGGCCTCTTGTTTAACATATTTCATCCCTGTTATCTTAAATATTTTCAAGGAGATTTATTCTAATCCAGGGGATAGTCTGTAAAAAGAAATTCCTTTTACCCATGTTTAAGGTCACAGGGACAGATGTGTTGATCTACCCTCATCATCATGATAATAGCTTAGACAGAGATGAATGCCAAAAGTTTGAGAAAAGAAGTAGTCCATAATCAAGGTCATAGTTAACTAGCTCAAACAACTACTCATTAACTGAAAAGCCTAGAATCATTAAGCTAAATCTGTTTTTTGTCTTGTGTCGAATTTTCCATTTAAGCAACAACTTCTCAATAACAATAACTCATTGACATGGGTCTTGATGATGGCCAATGCTGAGATGATTGACCTTGACCTACTTTGTAGGTCATAGAGGTTGAACGTGTTAAAATCTATACATAACTTTCTCTCAATATTTAGAGACCCAGGGTCATAATATTGGGTCAGTAGCATGCTGGGATGAGGGCCACTAAGTTTATTTAAGTGACTGACCTTGACCTACTTTGGTGAAATGTCTTGAAATCTTTGAATGACTTCTCTATAAACAAGACGTGCAGGTGGATGATATTGGATCAGTAGCATGGTGGTATGAAGGGCTACAAAGTTTGTTCAAATGGCTGACCTTTTGACCTACTTTGAAGGCATTGGCGGACAAATGAGCTTAACTCAATATTTAAAGATCCTGGGTCATGACATTGGGCCAGTAGCATGCTTGGATAATGGACCAGCAAGTTTATTCAAATGACTGACCTACCAAGATTACAAAAACTTAATCTACCAATCATTAAAATCATTCAATCAAATATTTATATTACAATACATATACATGGATGTAGTTCCTCAACACGGGGGCATGGCCTGAAGATCTATAAAAAGCTTTCGAGATTAAATGTTAGAAAATGGTAGTTTACACAGAGAACTATCGAGGTATGGAACTCTCTCCCGTCGAATGTAGTAAATGCAAAATCTGTCGAGGCATTTGAATATGTTAGACGAACATTGGAAAAATCAACCACAGAAATAATCTAATAAAAAATTTGTGTTAAAGAAAAAATCGAACTCGGTGAATGTTTCAGTTTTAATATATTATTTATTACAGAGCTGTCTAGAAGGGATATAATTTCCTGCTTTTGTCAGAATAAAATCTATCATATTTGTCAAATACCATGCTGCAATGAACTTGCAACAAATTTTGTTCAATGACTGACCGTGGCCTATAAATGATAAAATCATGTACAATATGTACACATACTTTTAAGGCCACGTGTATTAAATGTGTTAAATGTTTTAGATGACTTAAAATTCTAATATATTGGGTCCCTTATATGCTGGGATGAAGGACTTTGAAGTTTGCTCAACTGACTGACCTTTGCCTACTTAAAGGTCACAGGAATCAACTGTTTTTAATAAGGTGATTTTATGAATTAAAGATGAGAGCTCTGGCTCAGTAGTATGCTGAGAAGAATGAATACAAACTTCGTTTAGTGAGTACCCTTATATTTGAGTAAAGTGGTAATCAGCTTAGCATTTAACATAAATTGATTTTAAAGATCTAGAAGCAGGTGATCATGAGCAATACAGGCCTATTTGACCTCTTGTTTTGTGTGTTTATATTTAATTGCTAACTGAATAATGTAGCAAAAATAGAACGAAAACATATTTAAAGCAAAAAATATAAATTGTCCATACTGACAGTCGAACCGCCGCTGAGATCAAAGGAAATCAAACTCTGGACTATGAACTTTGGGCGGTACGAGGTACACGAACATCACACCGGAAGTAACCTCGTGTTGAAAACGAAAGTAAAACTAGGACGTGAGGGAAACGACAGAGATGCAGACGATGAAGACGAGTTTAGTTGCTGTGGTTTTGTTGTGTATATTTGGGTTCTCGCTAGGCCTAAAAGGAGACTACCAGGAAAAATTCTTTGATCAGTATATAGACCACTTCAACTTTGCATCTTATGGCGAAAAGACTTACAAACAACGTTATTTGATACAAGGTAATCAGCTAGTGTTGTTAATAAAAATAGCCAAAATCACTCTAAAGTTAACTTTTAAAATAATTCGTCCAAGTCACATTTATTTAGTCATGAAACATCATACAAATGGAAAAATAAAAAGTATTTGCGCATTGGAAAGTACCAAGAATTGATGCAATGCTTCCGATAAGGTAACTGTAATAGGGGAGAAAAATGCATGGCCAGACTGGGGTTCGAACCCGGGACCTCGGAACACTAGCCGGATGCTCAACCAAATGATCGAGCTACCTGGTCGCCAATCAGGCCAATGGCGACCAGGTAGTTCAATTGGTAGAGCATTCGGCTAGTGTTCGGAGGTCCCGGGTTCGAACCCCGGTCTGGCCATACATTTTTCCTCTCTTATTACATATGGCGCCCAACTAAATACCCAAGGAGGTGGTATAGGGTCTCATGTGTGTCTTTGGGGTCGAAGACTTTGTTGAAGGAGGGAGGAATGTAGTGGAACTGGACTGGGATCGAACGTCTGCGACCAGGTAACTCAATTGGTAGAGTATCTGGCTAGTGTTTCAGAGGTCTCTGGTTCGAACTCTAGTCTGGCGGTGCATTTTTCCTCTCCTATTACACATATATGAATAACTGAAACCTTTATTTTCCCCAAAACACTGATTTAGTCCCATTTCAATTATTTATCCCATCTGTAAAGCCGTTCGCTTTCCACTGGTCAGAATTGAACACTGTTGACCCTCCATTTTGTAAGTTACAATGCACCCAACCACCTGAATCTGAATGCAATGGAACGAAAAGTCCAAATATCATTTATTGTTTTTTATTCTTACATAGTTTAAATCAAGAAACTAAGCTTAATATTTCCCAAAGCCTGTTTAATGTAAGAAAACATTTTTTACATATTTATAACCAGTAGACTATATAGAAATTTGATGTCATATTTTTTTCACTACTTTGTGCTTTGATTGGATGATTTGACCAACCTCGACCTACATAGTGTGCAATATGGCATAAAGTGTAAAATTTTGACCAATGTTAAGCAAGGGTTCATACAGATGAAATAGAAAACTGATTTGGGACAAAATGGGTGTTTTGGGGTAGATAAATATCTCATTTATTGATATATATGTAAGGTAGGTTATATGTCAAGCCTGATTTTATTTTATCTTCACCAAAATCTTAGCAACACCAAACGGTGTCAGAGAATTCCACGTTTTCATATAGATATAGTGTCAGGGCCAGAGGAAACTCAGATGGACTGCTCCATACATAATCACTGAACATATTCTGTTTGGTTGAAATGCGAGGAGTGTCATTATCTGTCACATTTTCTGTTTGGTGTAAATGTAATAAGAGTATCATTATCTGTCACATGGATGGACTGTTCTTTAGATAACTAGTAATTATTTTCTGTTTGGTGTAAATGTAATTCGAGTGTCATTATCTGTCACACAGATGGACTGTTCTACAGATAACTGGTTATTATTTTCTGTTTGGTGTAAATGTAATTAAGAGTGTCATTATCATCACTGCTAAAGCATCGCCTTTGTCGGAATATGCTGGACCACCAGTGGTCATTAGATCCAGGGCTTTTTTTATCATATGGCAAACAAAAAACAAAAAAAAAAACTCAAACAAACCAGCTACTGGTGTTTTGGGCCTGTACTGGAGAAGCACCCTCTACTTAAAGAGTTGTCTCCTTTAGGGAATGAAGAATGCACTCATTTAGCCTATAAAATTGTGTAATTATTCAATATTTTTCAGTATTGTCAAAGCCTTGGGTTCAGACAAAATAAGTTGACTGTGATATATTATAACACCAACCTTACATGTAGGTATGGTCAATAGTAATTGTATTCATTACAAGACCTCTTTTTGGGATAAAACCCAGGACTCCTGGCTTAATTACCAGTCTGACCAATTGTGTTAAAGATAATTTCTCCCTAGTTGTATTGGTAGGAAACAGCTAGTATCCTACCAGGTTTAAATGTATATACATGTATTGTCAAAGTTAAGACCAAATTTATCCAAAACCATATGCACTTATTCAGCCCAGATTCGCTGTGCCTTTCTGTCTGTACAGTCAATCACTTTTCGCTGTTCAAAATATCACACGTGAACAGATTCTGACTTTCCTTCTTTTTAGTTCACTTGGTCCGAAGGACCAGGTGAGCTTATGCTACATCGTGAACAATTTAACAAAAACGACTTCTAACCACATTTGACTGGAAAGCATCTGTAAGGATTCAAAAAAGCTACAAATGTTGGACTGAGGGGACTGGGCCAAAAGGGAGCAATTTGGCTATAATTTACTGAAAACAACTTCTTCTCTGGAACTAAGCGATAGATGTTGGTCATATTTGACTGTTTGTATCCCTAGGTGATGAGGATTCAAAAAGCTACAAATTGTGGGGCTGAGAGGTGGTGGCCAGAGGGGAGTAATTTGGCTATATTGCTACGTGTATAAACAACTTTTTCTCTGGAACTAAGCGATTGGTATCGCTCATATTTGAGTGGCCACATCCTTAGGTGGTGGGGATTTAAAAAGCTACAAATTGTTGGGCTTACCCCAGAGGACTGCGGGAAGGGGCCAAAAGGGAGCAATTTGGCTATATTGCTAAAACGATCGACTGTTAAGATCCTGATGCCATAACTATAAGCTATAATGTGCAACGCAGAGCCACAAAACAGATACCCGGATTAAAGGAATTAAGTTATGAGAACAGATTAAGGAAACTAAATTTACCAACGCTGAAGCACAGAAGGTTACGCGGGGACATGATACAGGTATATAAACTAACACACGGGTACTACGACACTTCTGTAACGGAAGGATTCCTCAATGTAAATGTTAACAAAAGAACAAGAAGTCATAGTCTACCAATAGAGAAAGGAACATATAAATTAAATGTAAGGAAATATGCATTTTAAGAAAGAGTGGTCAACCATTGGAACTCTCTGCCAAATGATGTCGACACATCACTGACACTAAAAAACATTTGAAGCCCGACTGGATGAGTACTGGGGACAACCAGAATGCTTTTTCAACCATGAAATAGACAATGATGAACTTATCCACTGTCGGGAAAACATTTGATCTGGATATATAGGCATTTTGCCTGCGTCCATTATTATTATTATTATTATTGCATTGCTGGGCATCAAGAGATAAACACTATCCTGATGTAAAAATAGGCCCTGGGGTCTTTCCCCACCCCTAGGGAGTTAGTTCCTTTGTTATGTCTTTAAAACTGTTGAGATCCTGACCCTGTAACCATACATATGTATATGGCATTGCTGAGCATCAAGAGGTAAAAGCAATCCTGATGCGATAATAAGCCCAGGGGTCTTTCCCCACCTCTAGGTAGACTTCATATCTGGGTTATATCTTTGAAGCAGTTAATATCTCCACCCAATAACCATATTTAGCATTGTTTAAATTCAACAAGTAGAGCTATTAACAAATTGAACATGAACATTATTTTGGTGTTTGGTCAGATCCAACAAGGTGAGTGATACAGGCCCTTTGGACCTCTTGTTTCCAGACAGATTAATTCATTCAAACCTTTCTGATTCACATCTGCATGCCACTTCAAAAGACAAGTTGTTAACTGGATATTACCGACTATTTGAGGGCTAGACTGTTCTGTTTCATCAATACTTTTCATGCTGACATTCCAAACTGACCCCAAGTCCAACCACACAGGAGAACTTGCTGATACTTCACACAAACATTTAAACTGAAATCTCCCATTCCCTATACTAGACAGACGTTTTATGTAGTAGATGTTACTCTAATGCGTCTGAATAAATCATCACAGATACAGAAGTACACAGCCATTCTTCCATGTCACAGGGTCTTTGTTGATATATTAAGCCACTGATATTTTGTCAAAGGATAGTTACCGAATCCAAGAGGAAAGCGATTAATTTCTGTATCTTCCCCCCCCCCCCCCCCCCCCCCCAAAAAAAAAGAAAAAAAAGAAAAGGGAGTAGTATTGGGGTCTGGGAACCAACTGTTATTTATGATGTATCTGATATTTGTAGAGGATACTATTGATAGCCGTAGATAATATATGTATCCAATATTTGTAGATGATACATCTAATGTTTGTAGAGGATAATCTGATGTTTGTAGTTGATACATGTATCTGATGTTTGTAGAGGATACATGTATCTGATGTTTGTAGAAGATACATGTATCTGATGTTTGTAGAGGATAATCTGATGTTTGTAGAAGATACATGTATCTGATGTTTGTAGTTGATACATGTATCTGATGTTTGTAGTTGATACATGTATCTGATGTTTGTAGAGGATACATGTATCTGATGTTTGTAGAAGATACATGTATCTGATGTTTGTAGAGGATAATCTGATGTTTGTAAAGGATAATCTGATGTTTGTAGAGGATACATGTATCTGATGTTTGTAGTTGATACATGTATCTGATGTTTGTAGAGGATACATGTATCTGATGTTTGTAGACGTTACATGTATCTGATGTTTGTAGAGGATACATGTATCTGATGTTTGTAGAGAATACATGTATCTGATGTTTGTAGTTGATACATGTATCTGATGTTTGTAGACATTACATGTATCTGATGTTTTTAGATGTTACATGTATCTGATGTTTGTAGAGGATACATGTATCTGATGTTTGTAGACGTTACATGTATCTGATGTTTTTAGATGTTACATGTATCTGATGTTTGTAGAGGATACATGTATCTGATGTTTGTAGACGTTACATGTATCTGATGTTTGTAGATGTTACATGTATCTGATGTTTGTAGAGGATACATGTATCTGATGTTTGTAGAGGATACATGTATCTGATGTTTGTAGTTGATACATGTATCTGATGTTTGTAGAGGATACGTGTATCTGATGTTTGTAGTTGATACATGTATCTGATGTTTGTAGACGTTACATGTATCTGATGTTTGTAGAGGATACATGTATCTGATGTTTGTAGAGGATACATGTATCTGATGTTTGTAGTTGATACATGTATCTGATGTTTGTAGACGTTACATGTATCTGATGTTTGTAGAGGATACATGTATCTGATGTTTGTAGAGGATACATGTATCTGATGTTTGTAGAGGATACATGTATCTCATGTTTGTAGAGGATACATGTATCTGATGTTTGTAGAGGATACATGTATCTCATGTTTGTAGAGGATACATGTATCTGATGTTTGTAGTTGATACATGTATCTGATGTTTGTAGATGTTACATGTATTTGATGTTTGTAGAGAATACATGTATCTGATGTTTGTAGATGTTACATGTATCTGATGTTTGTAGTTGATACATGTATCTGATGTTTGTAGACGTTACATGTATCTGATGTTTGTAGAGGATACATGTATCTGATGTTTGTAGAGGATAATCTGATGTTTGTAGATGTTACATGTATCTGATGTTTGTAGAGGATACATGTATCTGATGTTTGTAGAGGATAATCTGATGTTTGTAGAGGATACATGTATCTGATGTTTGTAGACGTTACATGTATCTGATGTTTGTATACGTTACATGTATCTGATGTTTGTAGTTGATACATGTATCTGATGTTTGTAGTTGATACATGTATCTGATGTTTGTAGAGGATACGTGTATCTGATGTTTGTAGATGTTACATGTATCTGATGTTTGTAGAGGATACATGTATCTGATGTTTGTAGACGTTACATGTATCTGATGTTTGTAGAGGATACATGTATCTGATGTTTGTAGATGTTACATGTATCTGATGTTTGTAGAGGATACATGTATCTGATGTTTGTAGACGTTACATGTATCTGATGTTTGTAGAGGATACATGTATCTGATGTTTGTAGTTGATACATGTATCTGATGTTTGTAGACGTTACATGTATCTGATGTTTGTAGAGGATACATGTATCTGATGTTTGTAGTTGATACATGTATCTGATGTTTGTAGATGTTACATGTATCTGATGTTTGTAGTTGATACATGTATCTGATGTTTGTAGAGAATACATGTATCTGATGTTTGTAGTTGATACATGTATCTGATGTTTGTAGTTGATACATGTATCTGATGTTTGTAGAGAATACATGTATCTGATGTTTGTAGAGGATACATGTATCTGATGTTTGTAGAGAATACATGTATCTGATGTTTGTAGAGAATACATGTATCTGATGTTTAGTTGATACATGTATCTGATGTTTGTAGAGGATACATGTATCTGATGTTTGTAGACGTTACATACATCTGCTGTTTGTAGAGGATACATGTATCTGATGTTTGTAGACGTTACATGTATCTGATGTTTGTAGAGGATACATGTATCTGATGTTTGTAGAGGATACATGTATCTGATGTTTGTAGAGGATACATGTATCTGATGTTTGTAGAGGATACATGTATCTGATGTTTGTAGTTGATACATGTATCTGATGTTTGTAGAGGATACATGTATCTGATGTTTGTAGAGGATAATCTGATGTTTGTAGTTGATACATGTATCTGATGTTTGTAGTTGATACATGTATCTGATGTTTGTAGAGGATACATGTATCTGATGTTTGTAGAGAATACATGTATCTGATGTTTGTAGAGGATACATGTATCTGATGTTTGTAGTTGATACATGTATCTGATGTTTGTAGACATTACATGTATCTGATGTTTGTAGACATTACATGTATCTGATGTTTGTAGACATTACATGTATCTGATGTTTGTAGATGATACATGTATCTGATGTTTGTAGAGGATACATGTATCTGATGTTTGTAGAGGATACATGTATCTGATGTTTGTAGTTGATACATGTATCTGATGTTTGTAGTTGATACATGTATCTGATGTTTGTAGATGATACATGTATCTGATGTTTGTAGTTGATACATGTATCTGATGTTTGTAGAGGATACATGTATCTGATGTTTGTAGTTGATACATGTATCTGATGTTTGTAGAGGATACATGTATCTGATGTTTGTAGTTGATACATGTATCTGATGTTTGTAGAGGATACATGTATCTGATGTTTGTAGATGATACATGTATCTGATGTTTGTAGTTGATACATGTATCTGATGTTTGTAGACGTTACATGTATCTGATGTTTGTAGACCTTACATGTATCTGATGTTTGTAGAGGATACATGTATCTGATGTTTGTAGAGGATACATGTATCTGATGTTTGTAGACGTTACATGTATCTGATGTTTGTAGACGTTACATGTATCTGATGTTTGTAGACGTTACATGTATCTGATGTTTGTAGACATTACATGTATTTGATGTTTGTAGACGTTACATGTATCTGATGTTTGTAGAGGATACATGTATCTGATGTTTGTAGAGGATACATGTATCTGATGTTTGTAGACGTTACATGTATCTGATGTTTATAGTGGATACATGTATCTGATGTTTGTAGAGGATACATGTATCTGATGTTTGTAGAGGATACATGTATCTGATGTTTGTAGAGATTACATGTATCTGATGTTTGTAGACATTACATGTATCTGATGTTTGTAGAGAATACATGTATCTGATGTTTGTAGATGTTACATGTATCTGATGTTTGTAGTTGATACATGTATCTGATGTTTGTAGACGTTACATGTATCTGATGTTTGTAGACATTACATGTATCTGATGTTTTTAGATGTTACATGTATCTGATGTTTGTAGAGGATACATGTATCTGATGTTTGTAGTTGATACATGTATCTAGACGTTACATGTATCTGATGTTTGTAGTTGATACATGTATCTGATGTTTGTAGAGAATACATGTATCTGATGTTTGTAGAGAATACATGTATCTGATGTTTGTAGATGTTACATGTATCTGATGTTTGTAGTTGATACATGTATCTGATGTTTGTAGAGAATACATGTATCTGATGTTTGTAGAGGATACATGTATCTGATGTTTGTAGAGAATACATGTATCTGATGTTTGTAGAGAATACATGTATCTGATGTTTGTAGAGAATACATGTATCTGATGTTTGTAGATGTTACATGTATCTGATGTTTGTAGTTGATACATGTATCTGATGTTTGTAGAGAATACATGTATCTGATGTTTGTAGAGAATACATGTATCTGATGTTTGTAGATGTTACATGTATCTGATGTTTGTAGAGGATACATGTATCTGATGTTTGTAGTTGATACATGTATCTGATGTTTGTAGACATTACAGGTATCTGATGTTTGTAGACATTACAGGTATCTGATGTTTGTAGACATTACATGTATTTGATGTTTGTAGTTGATACATGTATCTGATGTTTGTAGACGTTACATGTATCTGATGTTTATAGGTTTGATACTTTGTAGATCGTTGGTGGAGACAGGGACATGGACCTATCTTATTGTACACAGGTAATGAAGGCCCCATCAATGCGTTTGCAGACAACACAGGATTCATGTTTGACATTGCCCCAGAATTTGGAGGACTTCTGGTGTTTGCAGAGCATGTAAGTAAAATCTTCTGATATGAGATGCTGTCACATACATTGATCGGAGATCCAGATTGGATGCTTCGTAATCTGGTGACCATGGCTACCTATATTTCATTCGAGTGAACTGATCAGCTAAAGTAACGAGAACCTTCCAAAACCATAACACCAAAAGCCAATTTGCTGTTGACAAACATTTAAGACTTGAGATGATATTGACTGCAGACTTGTTTGGTATTCCAGAAGTCAATAACCCTCTCGGGAATGGCTTCCTTTAGCATATGAAAACCAACTCTTCTCAAACTGTGTGACAAAAAGCAAAAATGGTGACAGGCAACTCTCAGAAAGGACTGCCAGCTCAACATCTTCTCAACATGGCCTTTTGTTAGATAGGGAATCAGTACCTAAATAAGCATAAGATAAGGGATGGAAGTCTCTATTGTTGCTCAAATTTGGTTCAATATTGGTTTCCAGAATAATTGATGATAAAAAGTATTTTATTACAGTGTTTATGTACTGATTTTTGAATGATATTCCTGAAAACCTTGGAATGTTGCTTTGTTGAATTGATGTTTTTGTGATGAAGTTCCTGTTTCCTGGCTCAGACAGCCTGTCCATCATTGTGTTGTTAAGATATTTGCTAAGATCAGCAAAATAAATTGATGCTTGCTCATTGGTCAACAAGTGGTCTGTTGCCTGTCATAGCACATGATTCCGGCCAGACTTGTGGTGTATTTACTGTTAATCTATGGCCTGTAATTTAGCCAGTCACTAGGGAATAAAATCAATGAAAATAGATTAGTCTCTCAGCAAAGTGGCCAAGCTATTTCTTTATCATTGTCCTATGCTTGTGCTGTATAAGACCATGGGCTGGGCCAGTGGAGTGTGAACTTGGCCATTTATCGTGACACAACAGAATGTATGATGCCTGTCCAGTTTTATTGCTAAAGGGAGCCATCAATACAGATGTGTATGGAAAGGATAAGTTTATTCTTATTGGTTAATTAATGGAAAGTAAAAGTGACCTTTGTGAATGTTCTGAATTAAGTAGAGGTCAAACTCACCATACTCTTCCTACTTGTACTTACACTAAGATATCACAGTAACACCAGTATTAGGTCAAACATCAGTAAAATCTTCCTACATACAATCTCGGACATCTCCACTAGTCACTTGATATATATTGATGGCAGTTGATGCCAAAGAGAGGTCAGTCTGAGAGATATTATGGGTAAGGGTGACATATTGGTGGCAGTTGATGCCACATAGCGGTCAGTCAGAGATATTATGGGTAATGGGTGACATATTGGTGGCAGTTGATGCCACAGAGAGGTCAGTCTGAGAGATATTCTGGGTAATGGGTGACATATTGGTGGCAGTTTATGCCACAGAGAGGTCAGTCTGAGAGTGATATTCTGGGTAATGGGTGACATATTGATGGCAGTTGATGCCAAAGAGAGGTCAGTCTGAGAGATATTATGGGTAATGGGTGACATATTGGTGGCAGTTGATGCCACATAGCGGTCAGTCAGAGATATTATGGGTAATGGGTGACATATTGGTGGCAGTTGATGCCACAGAGAGGTCAGTCTGAGAGATATTCTGGGTAATGGGTGACATATTGGTGGCAGTTGATGCCACAGAGAGGTCAGTCTGAGAGATATTCTGGGTAATGGGTGACATATTGGTGGCAGTTGATGCCACAGAGAGGTCAGTCTGAGAGATATTCTGGGTAATGGGTGACATATTGGTGGCATATGCAGTTGATGCCACACAGAAGTCAGTCTGAGAGATATTCTGTGTAATGGGTGACATATTGGTGGCAGTTGATGCCACAGAGAGGTCAGTCTGAGAGATATTCTGGGTAATGGGTGACATATTGGTGGCAGTTGATGCCACACAGAAGTCAGTCTGAGAGATATTCTGGGTAATGGGTGACATATTGGTGGCAGTTGATGCCACATAGAGGTCAGTCTGAGAGATATTCTGGGTAATGGGTGACATATTGGTGGCAGTTGATGCCACATAGAGGTCAGTCTGAGAGATATTCTGGGTAATGGGTGACATATTGGTGGCAGTTGATGCCACAAAGAGGTCAGTCTGAGAGATATTCTGGGTAATGGGTGACATATTGGTGGCAGTTGATGCCACATAGAGGTCAGTCTGAGAGATATTCTGGGTAATGGGTGACATATTGGTGGCAGTTGATGCCACAGAGAGGTCAGTCTTAGAATTATCATAGCTTCCAGATTAAAGGTAATAATGTACTTTATACTAACTGTATGGTATAGCCACAATCTGTACAATGTTGTTATGACCTGGAATGGATGCTACTGATAAAAGACTTCTAAATGGAACGAGTCTGTTTGATGGTTGGTGATTGATAGTTTGATACTTTACAGACCCTGTACTATAACTGATCGGCCAGGGTTTACTACATGGTACTAAGTATCAGATGTATAATTACAAGTGTAACAAGGATGTATATCTGAGGAAGATCACTTGTTAGGTATTACTGAATTATAGCATTGACCTACGACCTTGTCTGTACCGTACAGTACAGTGGGCCAGATATCAGCCTTATCAGATCAACTCACTGCAGCTGCTGTGATAGATCAAAACTTATGATAGCTGTAGAATTCCTCCACTGAGAGATGTTATTGTCCTCCACTGAGGGATGTTATTGTCGTCCACTGAGGGATGTTATTGTCCTCCACTGAGGGATGTTATTGTCCTCCACAGAGGGATGTTATTGTCCTCCACTGAGGTATGTTATTGTCGTCCACTGAGGGATGTTATTGTCCTCCACTGAGGGATGTTATTGTCCTCCACTGAGGGATGTTATTGTCATCCACTGAGGGATGTTATTGTCCTCCACTGAGGGATGTTATTGTCGTCCACTGAGGGATGTTATTGTCGTCCACTGAGGGATGTTATTGTCGTCCACTGAGGTATGTTATTGTCGTCCACTGAGGGATGTTATTGTCCTCCATTGAGGTATGTTATTGTCGTCCACTGAGGGATGTTATTGTCGTCCACTGAGGGATGTTATTGTCGTCCACTGAGGGATGTTATTGTCATCCACAGAGGGATGTTATTGTCCTCCACTGAGGGATGTTATTGTCCTCCACAGAGGGATGTTATTGTCCTCCACAGAGGGATGTTATTGTCCTCCACTGAGGGATGTTATTGTCCTCCACTGAGGGATGTTATTGTCGTCCACTGAGGGATGTTATTGTCGTCCACTGAGGGATGTTATTGTCATCCACAGAGGGATGTTGTTGTCCTCCACTGAGGGATGTTATTGTCCTCCACTGAGGGATGTTATTGTCCTCCACAGAGGGATGTTATTGTCCTCCATAGAGGGATGTTATTGTTGTCCACTGAGGGATGTTATTGTCCTCCACTGAGGGATGTTATTGTCGTCCACAGAGGGATGTTATTGTCGTCCACTGAGGGATGTTATTGTCGTCCACTGAGGGATGTTATTGTCGTCCACTGAGGGATGTTATTGTCGTCCACTGAGGGATGTTATTGTCCTATACTGAGGGATGTTATTGTCGTCCACTGAGGGATGTTATTGTCCTCCACTGAGGGATGGTTATTGTCCTCCACTGAGGGATGTTATTGTCCTCCATTTAGGGATGTTATTGTCGTCCACTGAGGGATGTTATTGTCGTCCACTGAGGGATGTTATTGTCGTCCACTGAGGGATGTTATTGTCGTCCACTGAGGGATGGTTATTGTCCTCCACTGAGGGATGTTATTGTCCTCCATTGAGGGATGTTATTGTCTTCCAATGAGGGATGTTATTGTCCTCCACAGAGGGATGTTATTGTTCTCCACTGAGGGATGTTATTGTCCTCCACTGAGGGATGTTATTGTCGTCCACTGAGGGATGTTATTGTCGTCCACTGAGGGATGTTATTGTCCTCCGCTGAGGGATGGTTATTGTCCTCCACTGAGGGATGGTTATTGTCCTCCACTGAGGGATGTTATTGTCGTCCACTGAGGGATGTTATTGTCGTCCACTGAGGGATGTTATTGTCCTCCACTGAGGGATGTTATTGTCGTCCACTAAGGGATGTTATTGTTCTGTTTTATTGACCAGTGCTACTGTGTCTCCACTCCATATTGACCCCGTTGATGTTGGGACTGGTCTGAAAATCTAATGGGAAGGTACAGAAGGTACAATTTAACACTTTAACAGTACACTTTTCACTACAGCTGTACGATACCTTGCTGTAGGGGAGATAAAAATACCAATAAGATTCCTTACTGTAGGTAGAGATAAATAACTCCCTAGAAAAATCCATAAAAAACTTAAATTTGAGATGTTGAATACATGCCAGAAAAATATTTCTCTCTCTGTAAAGAAGATACAAGTTTCATTTCACTGCTTGTAAACGAGATACACATTTTATTTTAAAATACACATATTTCCCTCCCAGTGTAAACAAGATACCAACTTGATTGACGCCACTGCTATTACTCAGTGCCACTATGGTGGAGTAAGTACCTGATAGTATCCAGCTTTGTAGGATACAGATTGTGGAGATGTTTGCCCTGATGATATAGAGTGGTTTTGAAGGGAAATTCAATATTACATTAATGATTAGTGACAAATACTGATGGCTGCTGTCACTGACACATGTGCATTTTACCTGAGGGGGCTCAAGACTGTTTTACCTGAGGGGGCGTGGTGCTGTTTTACCTGAGGGAGCGTGGTGCTGTTTTACCTGAGGGGTAGTGGGCTTCAGGAACCAAGAAGAAGCTGAAGAATATTAATCATGTTCTGAGGAGAAACAGGAGAAACCTCGATACACAAGTTGGAAACTGACTAGGAAACTTCAGAAGGTGAGTGGATTTACTGTACTTCACTAACTTCATGTAGGAATTTGTTCATAAAACTCTTAGGTGAGAATGAGCTTGAGATTATTTTAAAAACTTTGCTACTAAATCTTTGGAGGGTGAGAGTAAAGAATGGTACTGAGTCTGTATTCTGTAATTTTACTTTAGGGGCTGAGGAGTAGTTAATGATAGGATTTAGTTTGGGAAAAATATTTGATTATATGAATATTTGACCTCCAAACTCTAAATGGGTGTTCAGTCTGGTCTGGGATTTGAACCTTGACCTCCAAACTCTAGATGGATGTTCAGTCTGGTATAGGATTTGAACCCTTGACCTCCAAACTCTAAATGAATATTTAGTCTTGTCTAAGATTTGAACCCTTGACCTCCAAACAAATGATCTGTCTAGTCTGGTCTAGGATTTCAACTTTGACCTCTAAACTCTTGATGTATGTTCAGTCTGTTCTAAGATTTGAACCCCTAACCTCTGGGCTTTAGAAGGATATTTAGCCTGGTAATACTGGTGAGTGATCCTGGTTCACCACAGCAATCAGATAAATGCCAAAGGCATGTTTGGCCTCAGTTTGTGGTGTCCTGACCATCCACTAGTGCGTAAGAACTTTAAAACTCCATTACCCAGTTAATAATAATCAATTAATAATTAACCGGTATAATATTGAATAAGTGAAATTTATCTGTTATGGTCTGGACAATGACTAGAAAATGGGCATGTTTGGGATGATGACAGCTTATGTGATCTTTTTTGAGAAATTGAGTAAATTAGGTTCTATAAGTACCAGAAAATTGATTATAGTTTGTTTGTATGATAAATGACTTGAGTACTTGACAACTGTGTAGCCGTGTGACTAGCCATGGCAGTTTCCTGTCTCTAAAACTACATCAGTGTTATCATTGCCTAGCTCAGTATATTGGTTATGGATTTGACATCAACCAGTCTTTTGTTGTAATTGTTTTGTGGTAATAACGTAACGAAGCCAGATTTATTTTGGACCATCAATAAAATTTCTTTTTAGGTTGAAGTAGTCTGGCTGCTATCAAAATAGCTGTAAAAGTTTGTGTAACATATAATAAATGTTTTCTGTTTTATCAACAACGGCAGTGAGTGCTTCTATATTTAACATATTGTTGTTTTTATAACTATCTCTCTGGAACCAGCATCATGATTCCTATCTCTCCCCTGAATCACAGGACCTGTGTGTCTCCGTGGTATCACAGGACTTGTGTGTCTCCCTGGTATCACAGGACTTGTGTGTCTCCCTGGTATCACAGGACTTGTGTGTCTCTCTGGTATCACAGGACTTGTGTGTCTCCCTGGTATCATAGGACTTGTGTGTCTCCCTGGTATCACAGGACTTGTGTGTCTCCCTGGTATCACAGGACTTGTGTGTCTCTCTGGTATCACAGGACTTGTGTGTCTCCCCTGTATCACATGACTTGTGTGTCTCCCTGGTATCAGGACTTGTGTGTCTCCCTGGTATCAGAGGACTTGTGTGTCTCCCTGGTATCACAGGACTTGTGTGTCTCCCTGGTATTACATGACTTGTGTGTCTCCCTGGTATCACAGGACTTGTGTGTCTCCCTGGTATCAGATTCAGGACTTGTATGTCTCCCTGGTATCACAGGACTTGTGTGTCTCCCTGGTATCACAGGATTTGTGTGTCTCCCTGGTATTACAGGACTTGTGTGTCTCCCTGGTATCACATGACTTGTGTGTCTCCCTGGTATCACATGACTTGTGTGTCTCCCTGGTATCACATGACTTGTGTGTCTCCCTGGTATCACATGACTTGTGTGTCTCCCCTGTATCACAGGACTTGTGTGTCTCCCTGGTATCACAGGACTTGTGTGTCTCCCCTGTATCACAGGACTTGTGTGTCTCCCTGGTATCACAGGACTTGTGTGTCTCCCTGGTATCACAGGACTTGTGTGTCTCCCTGGTATCAAAGGACTTGTGTGTCTCCCCTGTATCACATGACTTGTGTGTCTCCCTTGTATCACATGACTTGTGTGTCTCTCTGGTATCAGGACTTGTGTGTCTCCCTGGTATCAGATTCAGGACGTGTGTGTCTCTCTGGTATCAGGACTTGTGTGTCTCCCTGGTATCACAGGACTTGTGTGTCTCTCTGGTATCACAGGACCTGTGTGTCTCCCTGGTATCACAGGACTTGTGTGTCTCCCTGGTATCACAGGACTTGTGTGTCTCTCTGGTATCAGGACTTGTGTGTCTCCCTGGTATCACATGACTTGTGTGTCTCCCTGGTATCACAGGACTTGTGTGTCTCCACTGTATCACAGGACTTGTGTGTCTCCCTGGTATCACAGGACTTGTATGTCTCCCTGGTATCACAGGACTTGTGTGTCTCCCCTGTATCACAGGACTTGTGTGTCTCCCTGGTATCACATGACTTGTGTGTCTCCCTGGTATCACATGACTTGTGTGTCTCCCCTGGTATCACAGGACTTGTGTGTCTCCCCTGTATCACATGACTTGTGTGTCTCCCCTGTATCACAGGACTTGTGTGTCTCCCTGGTATCACAGGACTTGTGTGTCTCCCTGGTATCACAGGACTTGTGTGTCTCCCTGGTATCAAAGGACTTGTGTGTCTCCCCTGTATCACATGACTTGTGTGTCTCCCTTGTATCACATGACTTGTGTGTCTCTCTGGTATCAGGACTTGTGTGTCTCCCTGGTATCAGATTCAGGACGTGTGTGTCTCTCTGGTATCAGGACTTGTGTGTCTCCCTGGTATCACAGGACTTGTGTGTCTCTCTGGTATCACAGGACCTGTGTGTCTCCCTGGTATCACAGGACTTGTGTGTCTCCCTGGTATCACAGGACTTGTGTGTCTCTCTGGTATCAGGACTTGTGTGTCTCCCTGGTATCACATGACTTGTGTGTCTCCCTGGTATCACAGGACTTGTGTGTCTCCACTGTATCACAGGACTTGTGTGTCTCCCCATTATCACAGGACTTGTGTGTCTCCCTGGTATCACAGGACTTGTATGTCTCACTGGTATCACAGGACTTGTGTGTCTCCCCTGTATCACAGGACTTGTGTGTCTCCCTGGTATCACAGGACTTGTGTGTCTCCCCGGTATCACAGGACTTGTGTGTCTCTCTGGTATCACAGGACTTGTGTGTCTCCCCTGTATCACAGGACTTGTGTGTCTCCCTGGTATCACAGGACTTGTGTGTCTCCCCGGTATCACAGGACTTGTGTGTCTCCCCTGTATCACAGGACTTGTGTGTCTCCCTGGTATAACAGGACTTGTATGTCTCCTTGGTATCACAGGACTTGTGTGTCTCCCTGGTATCACAGGACTTGTGTGTCTCTCTTGTATCACAGGACTTGTGTGTCTCCCTGGTATTACAGGACTTGTGTGTCTCTCTGGTATCACAGGACTTGTGTGTCTCCCCTGTATCACAGGACTTGTGCGTCTCTCTGGTATCACAGGACTTGTGTGTTTCCCTGGTATCACAGGACTTGTATGTCTCCTTGGTATCACAGGACTTGTGCGTCTCTCTGGTATCACAGGACTTGTGTGTTTCCCTGGTATCACAGGACTTGTGTGTCTCCCTGGTATCACAGGACTTGTGTGTCTCCCTGGTATCACAGGACTTGTGTGTCTCCCCTGTATCACAGGACTTGTGTGTCTCCCTGGTATCACAGGACTTGTGCGTCTCTCTGGTATCATAGAACTTGTGTGTTTCCCTGGTATCACATGACTTGTGTGTCTCTCTGGTATCAGGACTTGTTTGTCTCCCTGGTATCACAGGACTTGTGTGTCTCCCTGGTATCACAGGACTTGTGTGTCTCTCTGGAATCGCAGGACTTGTGTGTCTTCCTGGTATCACAGGACTTGTGTGTCTCCCTGGTATTACAGGACTTGTGTGTCTCCCTGGTATCACATGACTTGTGTGTCTCTCTGGTATCACATGACTTGTGTGTCTCCCTGGTATCACATGACTTGTGTGTCTCCCTGGTATCACATGACTTGTGTGTCTCCCTGGTATCACAGGACTTGTGTGTCTCCCTGGTATTACAGGACTTGTGTGTCTTCCTGGTATCAAATTCAGGACTTGTGTGTCTCCCTGGTATCACAGGACTTGTGTGTCTCCCTGGTATCACATGACTTGTGTGTCTCCCTGGTATCACAGGACTTGTGTGTCTCCCCGGTATTACAGGACTTGTGTGTCTTCCCGGTATCAAATTCAGGACTTGTGTGTCTCCCTGGTATCACAGGACTTGTGTGTCTCCCTGGTATCACAGGACTTGTGTGTCTCTCTGGTGTCACAGGACTTGTGTGTCTCCCTGGTATCACAGGATTTGTGTGTCTCCCTGGTATCACAGGACTTGTGTGTCTCCCTGGTATCACAGGACTTGTGTGTCTCCCTGGTATCATAGGACTTGTGTGTCTCCCTGGTATCACAGGACTTGTGTGTCTCCCTGGTATCACAAGAGCCATGTGTCTCTCCAGTATCACAAGAATCGTGTGTCTTTCCAGTTTTAAAGTTCTTGTGTGTCTCATCTTTATCATGGTGTCTCCAAGGAACACATTCAGCCTTTATTACAGAAAGAGTCCCCAGGTGGTCTTTAAATCTTAGTGATCAGTGGTTTACACATTACACACCATAACACTAGCTGGGTTGACTGACGAGAGCTCAGTGGAGGATCTATAATGGTCGTGCTGACCTGTTGCAGGTGTTACTTCCCCTAATCACTCCAGAAGTTTCATTAACACTCTAATGAGGAATTGCCTGGTGACTGCCAACATTAATGATTCCCGGAAATGAATTTTCTACAATACTTTCAGAATTATTGTTTCTCTTCAACTTTGTAATTTTGAATGCGATCACGTTGTGGTTAATCTCCTGTTAATTTGTTCGAAGTGGTTGACATTTGGTTCTGTCTTTGTGTAGATTTCTGAATCCAATTAAAGGAAATGAGGACAGCTATTGTAATCAATCTATTCACACCTGTACAAGTCTCTGACAAACCTCACTTGGTCAATCACAATTTAATAACTACCTAGGTACTGATGAAAACCTCTAATCCTAGTTTGGCACACTAGGTTATGTTTAACATTCAAAATGACTGAATTTTAATTTTGACAATTGAAGTCTGTTACCTTCATTTCTCAGGAATTGCTGAACTGATATTGTGTGCCACATTTGGAATTTGATTAAATAAGATGGAAGCCTGTAAAGTAGATTGACAAACAAGTTTTCATCTTATTATGATTGATATGATTGATGAAAGTCACAATCAAATGTTAATAACTGCTTTCTTTACTTGTTATGCTGTAGTGTGTCTCCCTGGTATCAGAATCAGGACTAGTGTGTCTCCCTGGTATCAGAATCAGGACTAGTGTGTCTCCCTGGTATCAGAATCAGGACTAGTGTGTCTCCCTGGTATCAGAATCAGGACTAGTGTGTCTCCCTGGTATCAGAATCATGACTGATGTGTCCCCTGTATCACAGGACTAAAGTGTCTCCCCTATATCATAGAACTGATGTGTCTCCGCTGTATCACAGGACTGAAGTGTCTCCCTGTATCACATAACTCATGTGTCTCTCCTATATCACAGAACTCATGTGTCTTTATGGTAATTGAAGCATTACAGGATTTTCATTATAGTTTCAAGCACCCACTTAGATGTTTAATCTTTAAGTTTAGATTGTCATCATTATCCTCCAGAATTATAGATTATAAAGACATTTTCAGTTTATTTTTGGACGAATGCTGTGTGGCATATGCCTTTAGGTTGAGCTTAAAAGATTATTATTCTATTTTGATGTTTGAAATTAAACATGGCTGTAATTTCTCTGATAGATGAAAGTCTGACTCCCAAATTTCTATTAGATGCATATTAAAGGTCAATGTCTTGGTACTTCATCATGGAAGCTGACTCAGGTGTTGTGATGTACGTGTCTACCCAGGTGTTGTGATGTACGTGTCTACCAAGGTGTTGTGATGTACGTGTCTACCAAGGTGTTGTGATGTACGTGTCTACCCAGGTGTTGTGATATGTAGACACACAGGTGTTGTGATGTACATGTCTACCCAGTTGTTGTGATATGTCGACACACAAATGATGTGATGTACATGTCTATCCAGGTGTTGTGATGTACGTGTCTACCCAGGTGTTGTGATATGTCGACACACAGGTGTTGTGATGTACGTGTCTATCCAGGTGTTGTGATGTACGTGTCTACCCAGGTGTTGTGATGTACGTGTCTACCCAGGTGTTGTGATATGTAGACACACAGGTGTTGTGATGTACATGTCTACCCAGGTGTTGTGATATGTCGACACACAGATGATGTGATGTACGTGTCTATCCAGGTGTTGTGATGTACATGTCTACCTAGGTGTTGTGATGTACGTGTCTACCTAGGTGTTGTGATGTACGTGTCTACCTAGGTGTTGTGATGTACGTGTCTACCTAGGTGTTGTGATATGTCTACCCAGGAGTTGTGATGTACGTGTCTACCCAGGTGTTGTGATATGTTGACACACAGGTGTTGTGATATGTCGACACACAGGTGTTGTGATATGTCTATCCAGGTGTTGTGATATGTCTACCCAGGTGTTGTGATGTACGTGTCTACCCAGGTGTTGTGATATTTCTATCCAGGTGTTGTGATATGTCTATCCAGGTGTTGTGATATGTCTATCCAGGTGTTGTGATATGTCTACCCAGGTGTTGTGATATGTCTATCCAGGTGTTGTGATATGTCTATCCAGGTGTTGTGATATGTCTATCCAGGTGTTGTGATGTACGTGTCTATCCAGGTGTAGTGATATGTCTACCCAGGTGTTGTGATATGTCTATCCAGGTGTTGTGATATGTCTATCCAGGTGTTGTGATGTACGTGTCTATCCAGGTGTTGTGATATGTCTACCCAGGTGTTGTGATATGTCTATCCAGGTGTTGTGATATGTCGACACACAGGTGTTGTGATATGTCTATCCAGGTGTTGTGATGTACGTGTCTACCCAGGTGTTGTGATATGTCTATCCAGGTGTTGTGATATGTCGACACACAGGTGTTGTGATATGTCTATCCAGGTGTTGTGATGTACGTGTCTACCTAGGTGTTATGATATGTCTACCCAGGTGTTGTGATGTACGTGTCTACCCAGGTGTTGTGATATGTCTATCCAGGTGTTGTAATATGTGGACACAGGTGTTGTGATATGTTGACACAGGTGTTGTGATACAATGACACAGGTGTTGTGATATGTGGACACAGGTGTTGTGATTTAATGACACAGGTGTTGTGATACAATGGCACAGGTGTTGTGATACAATGACACAGGTGTTGTGATACAATGACACAGGTGTTGTGATACAATGACACAGGTGTTGTGATACAATGATACAGGTGTTGTGATACAATGACACAGGTGTGGTGACACAATGACATACGTGATTATAGGATATTTCTGTGATGTCGTTTGTTGACAGCTGATTCAGACATTGTTTCCTTCTGTTTGAAGTTATTCATCCATTCTGTGCTGTGAGGAGAAAATGTTTGTTTAGAGATATTGCTCAATATTTGAACAGTGTAGTTTATTTGAACTATCAGGCCAATCCTGATGACTAACAACAGGTAGGCTGTCATTGTTGTATCTAATAGAGATCACATTCTCATTGATCTAGTGCTGACAGATTACTTTAACATTTATACGTTCAAATTAATCAGACCGTCTGCCATATTCACTACGTACTGGTGACCTTGTATCTGTCTGTCATATGAACAGTTCCTGTGACTTGTACAGTCTACCATATTAACAGTTCCTGTGACTTGTACAGTCTGTCTACCATATTAACAGTTCCTGTGACTTGTACAGTCTGTCATATTAACAGTTCCTGTGACTTGTACAGTCTGTATGTCATATTAACAGTTCCTGTGACTTGTACAGTCTGTCTACCATATTAACAGTTCCTGTGACTTGTACAGTCTGTCTGTCATATTAACAGTTCCTGTGACTTGTACAGTCTGTCTACCATATTAACAGTTCCTGTGACTTGTACAGTCTACCATATTAACAGTTCCTGTGACTTGTACAGTCTGTCATATTAACAGTTCCTGTGACTTGTACAGTCTGTCATATTAACAGTTCCTGTGACTTGTACAGTCTGTCATATTAACAGTTCCTGTGACTTGTACAGTCTGTCATATTAACAGTTCCTGTGACTTGTACAGTCTACCATATTAACAGTTCCTGTGACTTGTACAGTCTGTCATATTAACAGTTCCTGTGACTTGTACAGTCTGTCTGTCATATTAACAGTTCCTGTGACTTGTACAGTCTGTCATATTAACAGTTCCTGTGACTTGTACAGTCTGTCTGTCATATTAACAGTTCCTGTGACTTGTAGTCTGTCTACCATATTAACAGTTCCTGTGACTTGTACAGTCTGTCTGTAATATTAACAGTTCTTGTGACTTGTACAGTCTGTCTACCATATTAACAGTTCCTGTGACTTGTCTACCATATTAACAGTTCCTGTGACTTGTACAGTCTGTCTGTCATATTAACAGTTCCTGTGACTTGTACAGTCTGTCTACCATATTAACAGTTCCTGTGACTTGTACAGTCTGTCTGTCATATTAACAGTTCCTGTGACTTGTAGTCTGTCTACCATATTAACAGTTCCTGTGACTTGTACAGTCTGTCTGTAATATTAACAGTTCTTGTGACTTGTACAGTCTGTCATATTAACAGTTCCTGTGACTTGTACAGTCTGTCTGTAATATTAACAGTTCTTGTGACTTGTACAGTCTGTCATATTAACAGTTCCTGTGACTTGTACAGTCTGTCTGTCATATTAACAGTTCCTGTGACTTGTACAGTCTGTCTACCATATTAACAGTTCCTGTGACTTGTACAGTCTGTCTGTCATATTAACAGTTCCTGTGACTTGTAGTCTGTCTACCATATTAACAGTTCCTGTGACTTGTACAGTCTGTCTGTAATATTAACAGTTCTTGTGACTTGTACAGTCTGTCATATTAACAGTTCCTGTGACTTGTACAGTCTGTCTGTAATATTAACAGTTCTTGTGACTTGTACAGTCTGTCTGTGATATTAACAGTTCCTGTGACTTGTACAGTCTGTCTGTCATATTAACAGTTCCTGTGACTTGTACAGTCTGTCTGTCATATTAACAGTTCCTATGACTTGTACAGTCTATCTGTCATATTAACAGTTCCTGTGACTTGTACAGTCTGTCTACCATATTAACAGTTCCTGTGACTTGTACAGTCTGTCATATTAACAGTTCCTGTGACTTGTACAGTCTGTCTACCATATTAACAGTTCCTGTGACTTGTACAGTCTGTCTACCATATTAACAGTTCCTGTGACTTGTACAGTCTATCTGTCATATTAACAGTTCCTGTGACTTGTACAGTCTGTCTACCATATTAACAGTTCCTGTGACTTGTACAGTCTGTCTACCATATTAACAGTTCCTGTGACTTGTACAGTCTGTCTGTCATATTTACATATCAGTGTGATAGTGTTTTTTGCACCAATTGTATAATATGCACTGTACTATACCCTTCACAGTAAACAATATAACAATGGCCATTCCCCTGATTTCAATGTGGTGCTGATAGGTGTAACAATGGGGGTGTGATTGCCATTACTCTATTGTTACTGCCCTGGAACTTAATTAACACAATCAAAGTTGGAGAGTAATAGTAGGTGTATCATCCCTGTGTTATCATGGCTTGTGCTGGTTGACGTGTGTTGTCATGGCTTGTGTTGGTTGTCTGTGTTGTCATGGCTTGTGCTGGTTGTCTGTGTGTTGTCCTGACTCCTTGTGATGGTTGTCTGTATGTTGTCCTGGGTCCTTGTGTTGGTTGTCGGTGTGTTGTCCTGACTCCTTGTGTTGGTTGTCTGTGTGTTGTCCTGCGTCCTTGTGTTGGTTGTCTGTGTGTTGTCCTGGGTCCTTGTGTTGGTTGTCTGTGTGTTGTCCTGGGTCCTTGTGTTAGTTGTCTTTTTGTTGTCCTGGGTCCTTGTGTTGGTTATCTGTGTGTTGTCCTGGGTCCTTGTGTTGGTTGTCTGTGTGTTGTCCTGGGTCCTTGTGTTGGTTGTCTGTGTGTTGTCCTGGGTCCTTGTGATGGTTGCCTGTATGTTGTCCTGGGTCCTTGTGTTGGTTGTCTGTGTGTTGTCCAGTGGGTCCTTGTGTTGGTTGTCTGTGTTGTCATGGCTCCTTGTGTTGGTTGTCTGTGTTGTCCTGGGTCCTTGTGTTGGTTGTCTGTGTTGTCATGGGTCCTTGTGTTAGTTGTCTGTGTTGTCCTGGGTCCTTGTGTTGGTTGTCTGTGTGTTGTCCTGGGTCCTTGTGTTGGTTGTCTGTGTGTTGCTATGGGTCCTTGTGTTGGTTGTCTGTGTTGTCCTGACTCCTTGTGTTGGTTGTCTGTGTTGTCCTGGGTCCTTGTGTTGGTTGTCTGTGTTGTCATGGGTCCTTGTGTTAGTTGTCTGTGTTGTCATGGGTCCTTGTGTTGGTTGTCTGTGTGTTGTCCTGGGTCCTTGTGTTGGTTGTCTGTGTGTTGCTATGGGTCCTTGTGTTGGTTGTCTGTGTGTTGTCCTGGGTCCTTGTGTTGGTTGTCTGTGTGTTGTCCTGGGTCCTTGTGTTGGTTGTCTGTGTGTTGTCCTGGGTCCTTGTTTTGGTTGTCTGTGTTGTCCTGACTCCTTGTGTTGGTTGTCTGTGTGTTGTCCTGGCTCCTTGTGTTGGTTGTCTGTGTTGTCCTGGCTCCTTGTGTTGGTTGTCTGTGTTGTCATGGGTCCTTGTGTTGGTTGTCTGTGTTGTCATGGGTCCTTGTGTTGGTTGTCTGTGTTGTCCTGACTCCTTGTGTTGGTTGTCTGTGTTGTCCTGACTCCTTGTGTTGGTTGTCTGTGTGTTGTCCTGGCTCCTTGTGTTGGTTGTCTGTGTTGTCCTGGCTCCTTGTGTTGGTTGTCTGTGTTGTCATGGGTCCTTGTGTTGGTTGTCTGTGTTGCTATGGGTCCTTGTGTTGGTTGTCTGTGTTGTCATGGGTCCTTGTGTTGGTTGTCTGTGTTGTCATGGGTCCTTGTGTTGGTTGTCTGTGTTGTCATGGGTCCTTGTGTTGGTTGTCTGTGTTGTCTATGGGTCCTTGTGTTGGTCCATGTGTACTCTCTTGACTCATTATATAGAGATTAGCTAGGAGATGTGATTTAATTATAGACTTGATTACACAGATTACCTGTATTTCCATTTCTCATTCATAGTGTTGTTGTTTCCTGTTTTACAGGTCTTATAGTACATCTCCAGATTTGCTGGCTGTTGACATCACTCCAGAAAATTCTCAGCACTATCAGCCAAGGAAGAGTTTTACTGTATTGCCAAAACCAGCAGTAATTGCTCCTGTCTCTCAGAGTGGCTTTTTGTTATGCAAATCACATAATCGTGATGTAAATTCCTACTGACAAGATTGTTGTAGAATGGGATTGGCATTGCATAGTGGTCTCCACATAGGCACAGTATGGCAGACAACAGTACAGCATTCCTGTAGGCACAATTACAACAGGCGTTAACTCCACTCTTCAATAGGCTCCAGTAACGCCAATCAAACTTATAAGTATTCAAATAGATTTAACAAAGGCAAGTGGTATTACATGTAGCTATACATCCATAGACAACATGCATTTGTCATTGCAGAATGGATGAGAAATAGGTCAACAAAGATCAATTGTCAGGCAAAGAAAGTCCAACATCTCATTCAGACAGTAAGAGTTTTGGTAATATGGATTAATATGGCTGTAGTTTCTAGAGAAGTATTAAGATATTCAGCATCCCAATGTGTCCCTGGAGTGACAGTGTCTTGATAGATAACATCATTCTGACACTTGTTCAGTGCCCTAAGCCTGCCAGCTGTACAATGTCTGTAGTAATGGACCAGATGACTGCCTCATAAACTCATTCTTTACCATGGTCATTTAATTGTAATGATGCCGGCCTAATGTACCTTTTACTGTAGTGTGATCGGACAAACAACAGTGTCATGATAGACAAACAACAGTCAACAGTGTCAAGATAGACAAACAACAGTCTACAGTGTCAGGATAGACAAACACGGTCAACAGTGTCAGGATATACAAACAACAGTCTACAGTGTCAGGATAGACAAACAACAGTCAACAGTGTCAAGATACACAAACAACAGTATACAGTGTCAAGATAGACAAACAACAGTCAACAGTGTCAGGATAGACAAACAACAGTATACAGTGTCAGGATACACAAACAACAGTCTACAGTGTCAGGATACACAAACAACAGTGTCATGATAGACAAACAACAGTCAACATTGTCTAGATACACAAACAACAGTCTACAGTGTCAAGATAGACAAACAACAGTCAACAGTGTCAGGATACACAAACAACAGTCTACAGTGTCAGGATACACAAACAACAGTCTACAGTGTCAGTATAGACAAACAACAGTCAACAGTGTCAGGATAGACAAACAACAGTCTAGAAAAACAGGAATTAGCAAGTTGTGACAAGTAAACAAAACTCTACTGTGTTATGGTAATGGCCCAGTCACAGTGCTAAGTTTCCTGACCGACCTTTGATATTGTTATATGGTAAGAGCCCAGTCACAGTGCTAAGTTTCCTGACCGACCTTTGATACTGTTATATGTTAATGGCCCAGTCACAGTGCTAAGTTTCCTGACCGACCTTTGATAC
The DNA here is from genome assembly GCF_902652985.1 of Pecten maximus. NCBI lineage: Eukaryota > Metazoa > Mollusca > Bivalvia > Pectinida > Pectinidae > Pecten > Pecten maximus. Next base: position 1,888,656 of record NC_047016.1, read on the forward strand.
TGTGTTATGGTAAGGGCCCAGTCACAGTGCTAAGTTTCCTGACCGACCTTTGATATTGTTATATGGTAAGAGCCCAGTCACAGTGCTAAGTTTCCTGACCGACCTTTGATACTGTTATATGGTAATGGCCCAGTCACAGTGCTAAGTTTCCTGACCGACCTTTGATACTGTTATATGGTAATGGCCCAGTCACAGTGCTAAGTTTCCTGACCGACCTTTGATACTGTTATATGGTAATGGCCCAGTCACAGTGCTAAGTTTCCTGACCGACCTTTGATACTGTTATATGGTAAGGGCCCAGTCACAATGCTAAGTTTCCTGACCGACCTTTGATACTGTTATATGGTAAGGGCCCAGTCACAGTGCTAAGTTTCCTGACCGACTTTTGATACTGTTATATGGTAATGGCCCAGTCACAGTGCTAAGTTTCCTGACCGACTTTTGATACTGTTATATGGTAATGGCTCAGTCACAATGCTAAGTTTCCTGACCGACCTTTGATACTGTTATATGGTAATGGCCCAGTCACAGTGCTAAGTTTCCTGTGCTAAGTTTCCTGACCGACCTTTGATACTGTTATATGTTAATGGCCCAGTCACAGTGCTAAGTTTCCTGACCGACCTTTGATACTGTGTTATGGTAAGGGCCCAGTCACAGTGCTAAGTTTCCTGACCGACCTTTGATACTGTTATATGGTAATGGCTCAGTCACAGTGCTAAGTTTCCTGACCGACTTTTGATACTGTTATATGGTAATGGCTCAGTCACAGTGCTAAGTTTCCTGACCGACCTTTGATACTGTGTTATGGTAAGGGCCCGTGCTAAGTTTCCTGACCGACTTTTGATACTGTTATATGGTAATGGCTCAGTCACAGTGCTATAACCACTGTGTGATCACCCTAGGTCTGACACAGTCCTATTGATAAGGAACTGATTGATATTTGAACAGTTTATGTATGACATCTGATATGGAATAAAAGTCTGCAAATAAAACTGGATTACTGGAAATCTCTGGTTGTTTCCATAGAAACTAAATCATTGATACGGCTGACAACAAACTGTTCAGGATAAAAAGAGCAAACACTCAATATCTAAAGGATAGACATTTTAACAGAATTCTGTACATAATTTACTATGGAATGAATCGTTTCCATGTCAATGGACATTGTGGAAGGGAAATTTGAGCAGACTTAGGATGTGTTGATGTGCCTATGCAGTTCCAGACATTGCTAAATGAGGCTGGGGAGGATTTATACGATAGGTATCACTGCGGAGATTGCTGCTGATGTATTGAGTATTGAGTACCAATAGCGAGATCAATACTGCTACGACTTATTACTTACACGAGATTTACATCAGGGAAAGGTAGGAAATCCAGTCATTACAAAATATACAAAGATCAGGGGTCACAGTTACAGCAAATCTCTAGTAAAAAAGCAGTGGTCATAATTACAGCAAGCCTCCATTCACAAATCAGTGGTCACAGCTACAGCAAGTCTCCATCAACCAATCAGTTGTCATAGTTACAGCAAGCCTTCAACAAATCAGTGGTCATAGTTACAGAAAGCCTCCATCAACCAACCAGTGGTCATAGTTACAGCAAGTCTCCATCAACCAATAAGTGGTCATAGTTACAGCAAGTCTCCATCAACCAATAAGTGGTCATAGTTACAGCAAGCCTTCAACAAATCAGTGGTCATATTTACAGCAAGCCTCCTTCAACAAATCAGTTGTCATAGTTACAGCAAGCCTCCTTCAACAAATCAGTTGTCATAGTTACAGCAAGCCTCCATCAACCAATAAGTGGTCATAGTTACAGCAAGCCTCCATCAACCAATAAGTGGTCATAGTTACAGCAAGTCTCCATCAACCAATAAGTGGTCATAGTTACAGCAAGCCTCCATCAACCAATAAGTGGTCATAGTTACAGCAAGTCTCCATCAACCAATAAGTGGTCATAGTTACAGCAAGCCTTCAACAAATCAGTGGTCATATTTACAGCAAGCCTCCTTCAACAAATCAGTTGTCATAGTTACAGCAAGCCTCCTTCAACAAATCAGTTGTCATAGTTACAGCAAGCCTCCTTCAACCAATCAGTTGTCATAGTTATAGCAAGCCTCCATCAACAAATCAGTAGTCACTTTTTAAATTTAAGTTGCAGCAAATCTCTTCAGCAGATTTTTTTCCATAGTTAAAACAAAATTCTGTGAAGGATTGATGGTCATTAAATTACAGAGAATGAACGATTTGTGTTGTTACCACATATCACCACAAAGGTGAATTTACAAGTGATAGAATACAGTGAGATTCTGACAAGCTCTTCAGTGGTTATATTTAGCATCAAAGGAATGACTACTTTTATAATGCTGACATTACCATCATAAGGTGATATAAAAGCTCGGTGAAAACGTGTGTGTTATGTTCACCAGTGTAAAGATTACACACACACAGGAACATTTTCAACTGTTACATCAATACATGTATCTCAGGCTACATGGTGCCTCTAAACCATTCATCATAGCCAATTGATGTGTTAGGTCAGGTCTAGCCTGTTAAGCTTCGCTACGTCCACGCCTGGGTAACTGACAGTCCACCCTGTTGTCAACACCTGACTGACAGAGTCCACCCAGTTGTCAACACCTGGGTAACTGACTGAGTCCACCCTGTTGTCAACACCTGGGTAACTGACTGAGTCCACCCTGTTGTCAACACCTGAGTGACTGACAGAGTCCACCCTGTTGTCAACACCTGGGTAACTGACAGAGTCCACCCTGTTGTCAACACCTGACTGACAGAGTCCACCCTGTTGTCAACACCTGTGTAACTGACAGAGTCCACCCTGTTGTCAACACCTGTGTAACTGACTGACAGAGTCCACCCTGTTGTCAACACCTGGGTAACTGACTGAGTCCACCCTGTTGTCAACACCTGGGTAACTGTTAGAGTCCACCCTGTTGTCAACACCTGTGTAACTGACTGACAGAGTCCACCCTGTTGTCAACACCTGGGTAACTGACTGAGTCCACCCTGTTGTCAGCACCTGGGTAACTGTTAGAGTCCACCCTGTTGTCAACACCTGGGTAACTGATAGAGTCCACCCTGTTGTCAACACCTGTGTATCTGACTGACAGAGTCCACCCTGTTGTCAACACCTGGGTAACTGACTGAGTCCACCCTGTTGTCAGCACCTGGGTAACTGTTAGAGTCCACCCTGTTGTCAACACCTGTGTAACTGACTGACTGAGTCCACCCTGTTGTCAGCACCTGGGTAACTGTTAGAGTCCACCCTGTTGTCAACACCTGGGTAACTGATAGAGTCCACCCTGTTGTCAACACCTGGGTAACTGATAGAGTCCACCCTGTTGTCAACACCTGTGTATCTGACTGACAGAGTCCACCCTGTTGTCAACACCTGGGTAACTGACTGAGTCCACCCTGTTGTCAGCACCTGGGTAACTGTTAGAGTCCACCCTGTTGTCAACACCTGTGTAACTGACTGACTGAGTCCACCCTGTTGTCAGCACCTGGGTAACTGTTAGAGTCCACCCTGTTGTCAACACCTGGGTAACTGATAGAGTCCACCCTGTTGTCAACACCTGTGTATCTGACTGACAGAGTCCACCCTGTTGTCAACACCTGGGTAACTGACTGACAGAGTCAACACCTGGGTAACTAACTGAGTCCACCCTGTTGTCAACACCTGGGTAACTGATAGAGTCCACCCTGTTGTCAACACCTGGGTAACTGAGAGAGTCCACCCTGTTGTCAACACCTGGGTAACTGACTGACAGAGTCCACCCTGTTGTCAGCACCTGGGTAACTGTTAGAGTCCACCCTGTTGTCAACACCTGGGTACCTGATAGAGTCCACCCTGTTGTCAACACCTGTGTATCTGACTGACAGAGTCCACCCTGTTGTCAACACCTGGGTAACTGACTGACAGAGTCAACACCTGGGTAACTGACTGAGTCCACCCTGTTGTCAACACCTGGGTAACTGATAGAGTCCTCCCTGTTGTCAACACCTGGGTAACTGAGAGAGTCCACCCTGTTGTCAACACCTGGGTAACTGACTGACAGAGTCCACCCTGTTGTCAACACCTGGGTAACTGACTGATTGAGTATGTAGGGCTCTGTGTTCGTGTCATTGTTATTCCTGCCCCAGGGCTGCAGCAACACTGCTCAATATTTCTGCTTATAATTGAATATTGTGATGAACTACAATTTGTAGGAAGTAGACTTTATGCCTGAAGCGGTCGTTCCATTGGATGCAGCCTTTGTGACATAATCACTTGCTCTGATCAAAGTGAGTTGGATGCACTTGCAGTTAGATGTAGATTTATTTTGACGCTGAGAGAGGAAAATAAAGAGCTTTACTTGTGAGGAGATTTTGAGCTAGTGGATAATTAAGTGAAGTGGACAATACTAATAGTAACTGGTGTGATTATCCAGCAGGGCATATATGGCCTTGACACTTAACAGTGGACACACAGTATGATAAAGGGAGAGCTGCTGTATCTACCACAGACAGCACTGAGTCCCAGCTGATGGTGTATGATAGCTCTACCAGTGAGTACGGTGTGCCAGAGTGCCCAGTAACGGGTTGGACGGGTTGGACGATGTGACCTAGCTCTACTCAGGTATGTATAGGCTGATGATGGTATATTACTGAAGATAAAAGTAGATCAGCTTTGATATTTCAAATATGTTTCTGTTTAACTTCATCTTACTGCAATAATTAGTCCATTTTATCAGAATCAACTTGGCAGCGTATGTGATCAGCACACAGCATATTTTAATGGTCAGTCCAAGGGGTTATTAGCCGACTCTAATAAAATTGATAGGCTGTTCAAATCACCCATTCTTAGTGTTCCGTTGTCTGTCTGTCTTTGGTACATAAACAGTTCTGGTTAATCATCTGTCTACTTACATTTTACATACATGTAGGTACCCCTTGGTCCCTATTTGTGCGTGTTCAGTTTTAAGATAAAAAAACCAAAATGGCAGATGACTTCTTTGATTTTGATGGTGGAAGTTTGTTATCACGATTTCGTGAGAAACATGAGATGGATATTTCTCAAAACTGACATGTAGCTTCCTCATGCTCTAAGTTGTACAGGTTCAATTATCAGACTGATCTGAGAAAAGCAAATGGTTGACAGATAGCGCCTTGAATATAGGAAGGATATTTCTTAAACTTCATATGTGGATTCCCTTTGAACTGAAGACATGTCTGTTGCAGTTGAGACTGGTCTGAAATTCAAAATGGCCACATGGAACCAACTTTGATTTTGCCATTTGAAGATACTCTATATGCATACTCCAAAACTTATTGATTTTTAGGTTCTTTTTTGTTCCTAGTTGTAAAAGTTTAGTTTTTGATAGAAAAAAAAAGAATGAAAAAATACACACCTAGCTTGCCAATAGAACATGTCAGTCAAACAAAGAATTATGGGCTAGGTGTATATTGTCATCTCCCTGATGGTGTATATTGTCATCTCCCTGATGGTGTATGTATATGTTGTCATCTCCATGATGGTGTATATTGTCATCTCCCTGATGGTGTATATTGTCATCTCCCTGATGGTGTAGGTACATGTTGTCATCTCCATGATGGTGTATGTATATGTTGTCATCTCCCTGATGGTGTATGTTGTCATCTCCCTGATGGTGTAGGTACATGTTGTCATCTCCCTGATGGTGTATGTTGTCATCTCCCTGATGGTGTATGTATATGTTGTCATCTCCCTGATGGTGTATGTTGTCATCTCCCTGATGGTGTATGTATATGTTGTCATCTCCCTGATGGTGTATGTATATGTTGTCATCTCCCTGATGGTGTATGTATATGTTGTCATCTCCCTGATGGTGTATGTTGTCATCTCCCTGATGGTGTAGGTACATGTTGTCATCTCCCTGATGGTGTATGTAAATGTTGTCATCTCCCTGATGTTGTAGGTATATGTTGTCATCTCCCTGATGGTGTATGTTGTCATCTCCCTGATGGTGTATGTATATGTTGTCATCTCCCTGATGGTATATGTTGTCATCTCCCTGATGGTGTATGTGTATGTTGTCATCTCCCTGATGGTGTATGTATATGTTGTCATCTCCCTGATGGTGTATGTTGTCATCTCCCTGATGGTGTATGTATATGTTGTCATCTCCCTGATGGTGTATGTATATGTTGTCATCTCCCTGATGGTGTAGGTATATGTTGTCATCTCCCTGATGGTGTAGGTATATGTTGTCATCTCCCTGATGGTGTATGTTGTCATCTCCCTGATGGTGTAGGTATATGTTGTCATCTCCCTGATGGTGTATGTATATATTGTCATCTCCCTGATGGTGTATGTATATGTTGTCATCTCCCTGATGGTGTATGTATATGTTGTCATCTCCATGATGGTGTATGTATATGTTGTCATCTCCCTGATGGTGTAGGTACATGTTGTCATCTCCCTGATGGTGTATATATATGTTGTCATCTCCCTGATGGTGTAGGTATATGTTGTCATCTCCCTGATGGTGTAGGTACATGTTGTCATCTCCCTGATGGTGTATGTTGTCATCTCCCTGATGGTGTATGTACATGTTGTCATCTCCCTGATGGTGTATGTATATGTTGTCATCTCCCTGATTGTGTATGTATATGTTGTCATCTCCCTGATGGTGTAGGTATATGTTGTCATCTCCCTGATGGTGTATGTTGTCATCTCCCTGATGGTGTATGTATATGTTGTCATCTCCCTGATGGTGTATGTATATGTTGTCATCTCCCTGATTGTGTATGTATATGTTGTCATCTCCCTGATGGTGTAGGTATATGTTGTCATCTCCCTGATGGTGTATGTTGTCATCTCCCTGATGGTGTATGTATATGTTGTCATCTCCCTGATGGTGTATGTTGTCATCTCCCTGATGGTGTATGTATAGTTGTCATCTCCCTGATGGTATATGTTGTCATCTCCCTGATGGTGTAGGTATATGTTGTCATCTCCCTGATGGTGTATGTATATGTTGTCATCTCCATGATGGTGTATGTTGTCATCTCCCTGATGGTGTATGTATATGTTGTCATCTCCCTGATTGTGTATGTATATGTTGTCATCTCCCTGATGGTGTATGTATATGTTGTCATCTCCCTGATGGTGTATGTATATGTTGTCATCTCCATGATGGTGTAGGTATATGTTGTCATCTCCCTGATGGTGTATGTATATGTTGTCATCTCCCTGATGGTGTATGTATATGTTGTCATCTCCATGATGGTGTAGGTATATGTTGTCATCTCCCTGATGGTGTATGTTGTCATCTCCCTGATGGTGTATGTATATGTTGTCATCTCCCTGATGGTGTATGTATATGTTGTCATCTCCCAGATGGTGTATGTATATGTTGTCATCTCCCTGATGGTGTATGTATATGTTGTCATCTCCCTGATGGTGTAGGTATATGTTGTCATCTCCCTGATGGTGTAGGTATATGTTGTCATCTCCCTGATGGTGTATGTATATGTTGTCATCTCCCTGATGGTGTAGGTATATGTTGTCATCTCCCTGATGGTGTAGGTATATGTTGTCATCTCCCTGATGGTGTATGTTGTCATCTCCCTGATGGTGTATGTATAGTTGTCATCTCCCTGATGGTGTATATATATGTTGTCATCTCCCTGATGGTGTAGGTATATGTTGTCATCTCCCTGATGGTATATGTATATGTTGTCATCTCCATGATGGTGTATGTTGTCATCTCCCTGATGGTGTAGGTATATGTTGTCATCTCCCTGATGGTGTATGTATATGTTGTCATCTCCCTGATGGTGTATGTATATGTTGTCATCTCCCTGATGGTGTATGTATATGTTGTCATCTCCCTGATGGTGTATGTATATGTTGTCATCTCCCTGATGGTGTAGGTATATGTTGTCATCTCCCTGATGGTGTATGTATATGTTGTCATCTCCCTGATGGTGTATGTATAGTTGTCATCTCCCTGATGGTGTATGTATATGTTGTCATCTCCCTGATGGTGTAGGTATATGTTGTCATCTCCCTGATGGTGTAGGTATATGTTGTCATCTCCCTGATGGTGTATGTATAGTTGTCATCTCCCTGATGGTGTATGTATAGTTGTCATCTCCCTGATGGTGTATGTATATGTTGTCATCTCCCTGATGGTGTATGTATATGTTGTCATCTCCCTGATGGTGTATGTATATGTTGTCATCTCCCTGATGGTGTAGGTATATGTTGTCATCTCCCTGATGGTGTAGGTATATGTTGGCATCTCCCTGATGGTGTAGGTATATGTTGTCATCTCCCTGATGGTGTAGGTATATGTTGTCATCTCCCTGATGGTGTATGTATATTTTGTCATCTCCCTGATGGTGTTTGTATATGTTGTCATCTCCCTGATGGTGTAGGTATATGTTGTCATCTCCCTGATTGTGTATGTATATGTTGTCATCTCCCTGATGGTGTATGTATATGTTGTCATCTCCCTGATGGTGTATGTATATGTTGTCATCTCCCTGATGGTGTAGGTATATGTTGTCATCTCCCTGATGGTGTAGGTATATGTTGTCATCTCCCTGATGGTGTATGTATATGTTGTCATCTCCATGATGGTGTATGTTGTCATCTCCCTGATGGTGTATGTATATGTTGTCATCTCCCTGATGGTGTAGGTATATGTTGTCATCTCCCTGATGGTGTAGGTATATGTTGTCATCTCCCTGATGGTGTATGTATATGTTGTCATCTCCCTGATGGTGTATGTATATGTTGTCATCTCCCTGATGGTGTAGGTATATGTTGTCATCTCCCTGATGGTGTATGTATATTTGTCATCTCCCTGATGGTGTATGTATATGTTGTCATCTCCCTGATGGTGTATGTATATGTTGTCATCTCCCTGATGGTGTATGTATATGTTGTCATCTCCCTGATGGTGTAGGTATATGTTGTCATCTCCCTGATGGTGTAGGTATATGTTGGCATCTCCCTGATGGTGTAGGTATATGTTGTCATCTCCCTGATGGTGTAGGTATATGTTGTCATCTCCCTGATGGTGTATGTATATTTTGTCATCTCCCTGATGGTGTTTGTATATGTTGTCATCTCCCTGATGGTGTAGGTATATGTTGTCATCTCCCTGATGGTGTAGGTATATGTTGTCATCTCCCTGATGGTGTAGGTATATGTTGTCATCTCCCTGATGGTGTATGTATATGTTGTCATCTCCATGATGGTGTATGTTGTCATCTCCCTGATGGTGTATGTATATGTTGTCATCTCCCTGATGGTGTAGGTATATGTTGTCATCTCCCTGATGGTGTATGTTGTCATCTCCCTGATGGTGTAGGTATATGTTGTCATCTCCCTGATGGTGTATGTATATGTTGTCATCTCCCTGATGGTGTAGGTATATGTTGTCATCTCCCTGATGGTGTAGGTATATGTTGTCATCTCCCTGATGGTGTAGGTATATGTTGGCATCTCCCTGATTGTGTATGTATATGTTGTCATCTCCCTGATTGTGTATGTATATGTTGTCATCTCCCTGATGGTGTATGTATATGTTGTCATCTCCCTGATGGTGTAGGTATATGTTGGCATCTCCCTGATTGTGTATGTATATGTTGTCATCTCCCTGATGGTGTAGGTATATGTTGTCATCTCCCTGATGGTGTATGTATATGTTGTCATCTCCCTGATGGTGTAGGTATATATTGTCATCTCCCTGATGGTGTATGTATATGTTGTCATCTCCCTGATGGTATATGTTGTCATCTCCCTGATGGTGTATGTATATGTTGTCATCTCCCTGATGGTGTATGTATATGTTGTCATCTCCCTGATGGTGTAGGTATATGTTGTCATCTCCCTGATGGTGTAGGTATATGTTGGCATCTCCCTGATGGTGTATGTACATGTTGTCATCTCCCTGATGGTGTAGGTATATGTTGTCATCTCCCTGATGGTGTATGTATATGTTGTCATCTCCCTGATGGTGTAGGTATATGTTGTCATCTCCCTGATGGTATATATTGTCATCTCCCTGATGGTGTATGTATATATTGTCTTCTCGATGGTGTATGTACATGTTGTCATCTCCCTAATGGTGTAGGTATATGTTGTCATCTCCCTGATGGTGTATGTATATATTGTCATCTTCCTGATGATGTATGTACATGTTGTCATCTCCCTGATGGTGTAGGTATATGTTGTCATCTCCCTGATGGTATATGTTGTCATCTCCCTGATGGTGTAGGTATATGTTGTCATCTCCCTGATGGTGTATGTATATGTTGTCATCTCCCTGATGGTGTAGGTATATGTTGTCATCTCCCTGATGGTGTAGGTATATGTTGTCATCTCCCTGATGGTGTATGTATATGTTGTCATCTCCCTGATTGTGTATGTATATGTTGTCATCTCCCTGATGGTGTATGTATATGTTGTCATCTCCCTGGTGGTGTATGTATATGTTGTCATCTCCCTGATGGTGTAGGTATATGTTGTCATCTCCCTGATGGTATATGTTGTCATCTCCCTGATGGTGTATGTACATGTTGTCATCTCCCTGATGGTGTATGTATATGTTGTCATCTCCCTGATTGTGTATGTATATGTTGTCATCTCCCTGATGGTGTATGTATATGTTGTCATCTCCATGATGGTGTATGTATATGTTGTCATCTCCCTGATGGTGTATGTTGTCATCTCCCTGATGGTGTAGGTACATGTTGTCATCTCTCTGATGGTGTAGGTATATGTTGTCATCTCCCTGATGGTGTATGTATATGTTGTCATCTCCCTGATGGTGTATGTATATGTTGTCATCTCCCTGATGGTGTAGGTATATGTTGTCATCTCCCTGATGGTGTATGTATATGTTGTCATCTCCATGATGGTGTATGTATATGTTGTCATCTCCCTGATGGTGTATGTTGTCATCTCCCTGATGGTGTAGGTACATGTTGTCATCTCTCTGATGGTGTAGGTATATGTTGTCATCTCCCTGATGGTGTATGTACATGTTGTCATCTCCCTGATGGTATATGTTGTCATCTCCCTGATGGTGTATGTATATGTTGTCATCTCCCTGATGGTGTATGTATATGTTGTCATCTCCCTGATGGTGTAGGTATATGTTGTCATCTCCCTGATGGTGTATGTATATGTTGTCATCTCCCTGATGGTGTATGTATATGTTGTCATCTCCCTGATGGTGTATGTATATGTTGTCATCTCTCTGATGGTGTAGGTATATGTTGTCATCTCCCTGATGGTGTATGTACATGTTGTCATCTCCCTGATGGTATATGTTGTCATCTCCCTGATGGTGTATGTATATGTTGTCATCTCCCTGATGGTGTATGTATATGTTGTCATCTCCCTGATGGTGTAGGTATATGTTGTCATCTCCCTGATGGTGTATGTATATGTTATCATCTCCCTGATTGTGTAGGTACATGTTGTCATCTCCCTGATGGTGTATGTATATGTTGTCATCTCCCTGATGGTGTATGTTGTCATCTCCCTGATGGTGTAGGTATATGTTGTCATCTCCCTGATGGTGTAGGTATATGTTGTCATCTCCCTGATGGTGTAGGTATATGTTGTCATCTCCCTGATGGTGTATGTTGTCATCTCCCTGATGGTGTATGTATATGTTGTCATCTCCCTGATGGTGTAGGTATATGTTGTCATCTCCCTGATGGTGTATGTATATGTTGTCATCTCCCTGATGGTGTATGTTGTCATCTCCCTGATGGTGTAGGTAAATGTTGTCATCTCCCTGATGGTGTATGTATATGTTGTCATCTCCCTGATGGTGTATGTATATGTTGTCATCTCCCTGATGGTGTATGTATATGTTGTCATCTCCCTGATGGTGTATGTATATGTTGTCATCTCCCTGATGGTGTAGGTATATGTTGTCATCTCCCTGATGGTGTAGGTATATGTTGTCATCTCCCTGATGGTGTAGGTATATGTTGTCATCTCCCTGATGGTGTATGTATATGTTGTCATCTCCCTTATGGTGTAGGTATATGTTGTCATCTCCCTGATGGTGTATGTATATGTTGTCATCTCCCTGATGGTGTATGTACATGTTGTCATCTCCCTGATGGTGTATGTTGTCATCTCCCTGATGGTGTAGGTATATGTTGTCATCTCCCTGATGGTGTATGTATATGTTGTCATCTCCCTGATGGTGTATGTATATGTTGTCATCTCCCTGATGGTGTATGTATATGTTGTCATCTCCCTGATGGTGTAGGTATATGTTGTCATCTCCCTGATGGTGTATGTATATGTTGTCATCTCCCTGATGGTGTATGTTGTCATCTCCCTGATGGTATATGTTGTCATCTCCCTGATGGTGTATGTATATGTTGTCATCTCCCTGATGGTATATGTTGTCATCTCCCTGATGGTGTATGTATATGTTGTCATCTCCCTGATGGTGTATGTACATGTTGTCATCTCCCTGATGGTGTATGTATATGTTGTCATCTCCCTGATGGTGTATGTATATGTTGTCATCTCCCTGATGGTGTAGGTATATGTTATCATCTCCCTGATTGTGTAGGTACATGTTGTCATCTCCCTGATGGTGTATGTATATGTTGTCATCTCCCTGATGGTGTATGTTGTCATCTCCCTGATGGTGTATGTATATGTTGCCATCTCCCTGATGGTGTATGTTGTCATCTCCCTGATGGTGTAGGTAAATGTTGTCATCTCCCTGATGGTGTATGTATATGTTGTCATCTCCCTGATGGTGTATGTATATGTTGTCATCTCCCTGATGGTGTATGTATATGTTGTCATCTCCCTGATGGTGTAGGTATATGTTGTCATCTCCCTGATGGTGTATGTATATGTTGTCATCTCCCTGATGGTGTAGGTATATGTTGTCATCTCCCTGATGGTGTATGTATATGTTGTCATCTCCCTGATGGTGTAGGTATATGTTGTCATCTCCCTGATGGTGTAGGTATATATTGTCATCTCCCTGATGGTGTATATTGTCATCTCCCTGATGGTGTATGTATATGTTGTCATCTCCCTGATTGTGTATGTACATGTTGTCATCTCCCTGATGGTGTATAAATATATATATAGTCAATACAGGTTATATCCATTCATTTTTGACAGTGTGTTTCTGTTGTTTTACAGATATCTACATTTTGCTATCTGCTGTAACTGATGTGGAGGACGAGCATATCTGTTGTGGTACCTCCGAGCTGTAGGAAGTCTTATGTAACTTTCCAGTGTGAATGACTCTGACTCACAAAAAGACTGGTATCTTGAGGTATAAGTCTCAGCTCTGAATTACTACTGACTCTCTGTAATACAACTCAGAATGATAATTATCTATGATACCATTCCAGTGTGATTAGGAGTGACCTGTGACTCTGAAAGTGATTTGTTTCAGAGTAAATATTGAACCTCAGTAACAGGTGACTCGTAGATACTAATGAGTTAAAGTGACTCAATAGTGACTCAAAGTGTGGTGGGACACAGTAACTTGTTTGAAGACTAATGATTAATAAGTTCTGTGATTCAGAAGTATACTGAGGCATGGAATTAACAATACCTACCTGGACACATAACAATTGATTCAAAAGTGACATAGATTGCCTGTATACACATGTGTATTGTCGAACAAATGCTGAATTAATTAATTGCCACTAGATGGAACAAAATGTACAAGCTTGTGATCTGTGTATGAGCTTGTGTGATTACGTAGTTTGTATGTTGTGTAGGGGATAGAGTAGGGATGGATGTCGCTATCACCACCAACACACCAGGGGCCTGATCAATAGCCGCTGGGGCAGACCCCAGGACACGCTATCACCACCAACACACCAGGGGCCTGATCAATAGCCGCTGGGGCAGACCCCAGGACACGGGATTAATACTGTGAATCTACCATAACTGACTTACTGACCAGTGTTACCTAGGTGATGATCACGAGTTATTACCTGTGTAGAAGTTGGTGTTTTACCTATGGAGTATACCTTTAACGAGGAATCATCAGCTGATACAGGTACACACCTGTCTACAGAAATCTGGGGCTACAAACATCTGGACCTACACAAATCATTCAACTACATCATTGTGTTGATAATCCTTGGATCATTATGGAGTTTTGTTTAAGAGTATCAAAAAGAGTTAGGTAATTCTAACACTTTGGTCAGAAGCCTCGGTGTTTGAATACAACCTCTGTATTGTAATTTTTAGTTTGACTGGAATTAGCCATACATATTTCAATGTTGAAGCAAAAACTCATTCCATATAAAAGGATAATGAATTAAAATTTTAAAGAAATGGTCAAACTTTTATTAGAGATTTCACTTGAAAATTGGATATTCCTGGTTTTGAGGAAGTCTTAGCCAAAGTTGGTTAACAAAGACAGATTGATGACCTCTCCATGTTCTTGTGATGTGAATTATCTTTGTGATGAGTTTGGTAACCTAGAGGAGCTTAGTTATATATGATAATCTGTAACATAGACACAAATAATGGAGTACTACGCGGAGAGTGTCATCACCATAGTTTATACCATTGCCATAGTGACCTCCAATACTCTAATACTATTGGTTGTGGCATGCACAGAGTCGTTCAGGAACATGAACAAGGTTTATTTCTGTTCTCTGACGTTGGCTGACCTGTGTGTAGGCGTGTTCATCACACCGTTTGCTGTATTCAGTACATTCAGTAAGAACTGGATTTATAACGATGAGAAGTTCTGTCACTTTGAGGCCTACCTACTAGCTGTGTTCTTCATCGCCGGTCTGTATTCCATGTCCTGGATGAGTGTAGACCACTACTTAGCGGTCAGAAAACCTCAGAGACACAAAATCGCAATGACCCCTACGCGGTCTATGTGTTGGATTTTCTTTGCCTGGCTTGGAGCCATTAGTTTTTGTTGTCCTCCTCTTTTTTCGTTTCAGAGAGCGAACTTTTACCAGGAAGTGTTTATCTGTTCTATAGAGGCCGGCCCACACAAGCCCTACTTTGTGACTGCCGGGGTTCTGGTGATGTTTCCAGCCGTGGTAGCTCTCATTGTTACCAATGCGTATATTTTTACACGCCCATTCCAAAAGAAACGTTACATGTTTGAGACTATTTTACCTGACACTGCCTCGCGGCCGGGGAATTACTTTATGAACTTTGTGGTGACCATAATCTTCTGTATTGCATGGTTGCCATGGCTGATGCTACAACTATATGGGGCATTCATTGACCAGTATACGTCGTACCCCCACCGCGTACACTTCTACCTGTTGTGGATAGCTATTGGCAACTCCTGCTATAAGTTTTTTGTGTACCTAGCCATGAGCCAGGAGTTTAGGAAAGGTTTGCGCCAGCTTTGTGGCCACACAGACTGTCATTGTCCAGAGTGTTCAATTGCACACAATATCAGCATCAACTTTATCACTGTCAACAGTCGCAAATAAACATCAAGTTAAACTTGCTGTGTGTGTAGTATGGTGATAATCTGGTTAACAGAACTTTGGGTAACCAGATCTAGTGTCCTATGGAATTCTAGGTATTGAGCAGAATCAAATTGGGCCTTACATGGAGATGGTGGCACCTCACTACTGATGTAGTAAACTTAACACTGTTTCTTCTGTAAATCACTTTATCTCTACAGGAGAAGAATATCTGAATGAATTGGTTAAAGAGTCTACAGGAGAAGAATATCTGAATGAATTGGTTAAGGAGTCTCATTTGTAAAATAAAATAATAGGATATTCCAAATTAAATCTTAATGAAATAATCCCAACAAAAAGAAATGTTCTAAATTAAATCTTCAGGGAATGTTCTTAATAAAATATTAAAGTAGTATCCAAGTTAAATCTTCAGTGTGTGTATCAAATTAGATTTGAACGATTATTCCAAATTCAATTTTCAGTCGATGCAGTGATAAAATGATAATAGGATACTGGTTAAATCTTGTTAATAGTGCAAATAGAATGGAACCTTAATGAATACATGCAATGATATAGTGATTCACAAATGTGGACCAACCACACTATACACCAATCAGAGACTTTGTTACAAATAGCTGTGGAACTACTTGTATAATGCACCAATGAGGTTCTCCGTTACATAGCAGTGGTACACCTACCATGGTCTATAATACTGAACTAATATTTAAGTGGGACTTGGATGAGTGTGGTGAATAGGCTATTTAAGTAATACTGTAATCAAGGGCACTATTATCATAGCGGGCTAGCTGTCATTCTTCAACTCAGATTTCATGGGAATAATATTGACCAATCAAAACTAGTAATACAATACCATGTGATAAAATAGACATAGCTTTGTGTAGAGCTATTCCATTGTATAAAGATGTAATGTGTAACGTGTTTGTGTATATGGGGAAATGTGTGTAATGTTCGAGTATATGGGGAAATGTGTGTAATGTTCGAGTATATCGGGAAATGTGTGTAATGTTCGAGTATATCGGGAAATGTGTGTAATGTTCGAAATGTGTGTAGTGTTCGAGTATATGGGGAAATGTGTGTAATTATTGTGTATATGGGGAAATGTGTGTAGTGTTTGAGTATATCTGGAAATATGTGTAATGTTCGAGTATATGGGGAAATGTGTGTAATGTTCGAGTATATCTGGAAATATGTGTAATGTTCGAGTATATGGGGAAATGTGTGTAATGTTTGTGTACATGAGGTGTGAGGTGTTTTTGTGTTGTGGTATGTGTGAGGTGTGTGTTGGGGTATGTGTGAGGTGTGTGTTGGGGTATGTGTGAGGTGTTTATTGGGGTATGTGTGAGGTGTGTGTTGGGGTATGTGTGAGGTGTGTGTTGTGGTATGTGTGAGGTGTTTTTGTGTTGAGATATGTGAGGTGTGTGTTGGGGTATGTGTGAGGTGTGTGTTGGGGTATGTGTGATGTGTTTTTGTGTTGAGGTATGTGTGAGGTGTTTTTGTGTTGAGGTATGTGTGAGGTGTTAATTGTGGTATATGTGAGGTGTGTGTTGGGGTATGTGTGAGGTGTGTGTTAGGGTATATGTGAGGTGTTTGTTGTGGTATATGTGAGGTGTGTGTTGGGTTTGTGGGTGTTTGTTGGGTGTTTGTGTGTGTGTTATGTGTGGTGTTTTTGGGTGGTGTGTTGAGGTGTGTGTTGGTTGTGTGGCGGTGTGTGTGTGTAGTGTGGGGGCGGGGTTGTTGTGGTGTTTTGTGGGGTGGGTGTTTGTGTTGGGTTTGTGGTGTTTTGTGTTGGGGTTTGTGGGTGTGTGTTGAGTCTGTTGGGTGTTTTTTTTGGTGTTGTGGTTGTGTGGTGTGTGTTGTGGGTGTGGTGGTTGTTGGGTTTGGGTGGTTGTGTGGGTTGTTGGGGTGTGTTGGGGTGTGTGGGTTTTTTTGGTTTGGTGTGTTGGGGTTGTTGGTGTTGTTGGGGTCTGTGGGTGTGTGTTGGGGTTGTTTGGTGTTTGGGGTTTGTGTGCGGTGTGGTTGTGTTGTGGTCTTGTGTGTGTTGGTTGGTTGGGTTGTTGTGTTGGGTGTTTTGGGTTGTGTTTGGTGTGTGTGTGTGGGTTGTGTGGTTTGGGTCATGTGAGGTGTGTGTTGGGGTATATGTGAGGTGTGTGTTGGGGTTGTTGGGTTTGTTGGGTATGGGTGGTTTGGGGTTTGTGGGTGTGTGTTGGGGTTATAGTGTGTGTTGGGTTTGTGGTGGTGTTTGTGTTGGGTTTGTGAGGTGTGTGTTGTGGTATGTGTGCAGGTGTGTGTTGTGGGTATGTGTGAGGTGTGTGTGTTGGGGTATGTGTGAGGTGTGTGTTGGGGTATGTTGGGTGTTTGTGTGTTGGGGTATATGTGAGGTGTGTGTTGGGGTATATATGAGGTGTGTGTTGGGGTATATATGAGGTGTGTGTTGGGGTATATGTGAGGTGTGTGTTGTGGTATGTGTGAGGTGTGTGTTGGGGTATGTGAGGTGTGTGTTGTGGTATGTGTGAGGTGTGTGTGGGGTATGTGTGAGGTGTGTGTTGAGGTATATGTGAGGTGTGTGTTGTGGTATGTGTGAGGTGTGTGTTGAGGTATATGTGAGGTGTGTGTTGAGGTATGTGTGAGGTGTGTGTTGGGGTATGTGTGAGATGTGTGTTGGGGTATGTGTGAGGTGTTTTTGTGTTGGGGTATATGTGAGGTGTGTGTTGTGGTATGTGTGAGGTGTGTGTTGGGGTATGTGTGAGGTGTGTGTTGGGGTATGTGTGAGGTGTGTGTTGGGGTATGTGTGAGGTGTGTGTTGGGGTATGTGTGAGGTGTGTGTTGATGTACTAACTATGGGGCTTATTTATCCCTGTACAGTAGCAGTTCTGTGAAATGTGTCCCGCTTTAGTCAATCCATCTAATTACCAGCCATGTTATAAGGAGGCCACAGCAACCATTTGATAATCAATCACCTGTCCACTACCCGACATGTTAGGTAGATCGGCAGTATAACCTGTCCACTACCTGACATGTTAGGTAGATCGGCAGTATAACCTGTCCACTACCTGACATGTTAGGTAGGAGATCGGCAGTATAACCTGTCCACTACCTGACATGTTAGGTACATCGGCAGTATAACCTGTCCACTACCCGACATGTTAGGTAGGAGATCGGCAGTATAACCTGACCACTACCTGACATGTTAGGTAGATCGGCAGTATAACCTGACCACTACCTGACATGTTAGGTAGATCGGCAGTATAACCTGACCACTACCTGACATGTTAGGTAGATCGGCAGTATAACCTGACCACTACCTGACATGTTAGGTAGATCGGCAGTATAACCTGACCACTACCTGACATGTTAGGTAGGAGATCGGCAGTATAACCTTACCACTACCTGACAAGTTAGGTAGATCGGCAGTATAACCTGTCCACTACCTGACATGTTAGGTAGATCGGCAGTATAACCTGACCACTACCTGACATGTTAGGTAGATCGGCAGTATAACCTGACCACTACCTGACATGTTAGGTAGGAGATCGGCAGTATAACCTTACCACTACCTGACAAGTTAGGTAGATCGGCAGTATAACCTGTCCACTACCCGACATGTTAGGTAGATCGGCAGTATAACCTGTCCACTACCCGACATGTTAGGTAGATCGGCAGTATAACCTGTCCACTACCTACATGTTAGGTAGATTGACAGTATAACCTGACCACTACCTGACATGTTAGGTAGATCGTCAGTACACCTGACCACTACCTGACATGGTAGGTAGGAGATCAGCAGTATAACCTGTCCACTACCTGACATGTTAGGTAGATCGGCAGTATAACCTGACCACTACCTGACATGTTAGGTAGATCGGTAGTATAACCTGTCCACTACCTGACATGTTAGGTAGGAGATCGGTAGTATAACCTGTCCACTACCTGACATGTTAGGTAGATCGGCAGTATAACCTGTCCACTACCTACATGTTAGGTAGGAGATCGGCAGTATAACCTGTCCACTACCTGACATGTTAGGTAGATCGGCAGTATAACCTGTCCACTACCTACATGTTAGGTAGATTGACAGTATAACCTGACCACTACCTGACATGTTAGGTAGGAGATCGGCAGTATAACCTGTCCACTACCCGACATGTTAGGTAGGAGATCGGCAGTATAACCTGACCATTACCTGGCATATGTTAGGTAGATCAGCAGTATAACCTGTCCACTACCTGACATGTTAGGTAGGAGATCGGCAGTATAACCTGTCCACTACCTGACATGTTAGGTAGATCGGCAGTATAACCTGACCATTACCTGACATGTTTGGTAGGAGATCGGCAGTATAACCTGTCCACTACCCGACATGTTAGGTAGATCGGCAGTATAACCTGTCCACTACCCGACATGTTAGGTAGATCGGCAGTATAACCAATCCACTACCCGACATGTTAGGTAGATCGGCAGTATAACCTGTCCACTACCTGACATGTTAGGTAGGAGATCGGCAGTATAACCTGTCCACTACCCGACATGTTAGGTAGATCGGCAGTATAACCTGACCACTACCTGACATGTTAGGTAGGAGATCGGCAGTATAACCTGTCCACTACCTGACATGTTAGGTAGGAGATCGGCAGTATAACCTGTCCACTACCTGACATGTTAGGTAGATCGTCAGTATAACCTGTCCACTACCTGACATGTTAGGTAGGAGATCGGCAGTATAACCTGACCACTACCTGACATGTTAGGTAGATCGGCAGTATAACCTGTCCACTACCTGACATGTTAGGTAGATCGGCAGTTTAACCTATAAAGTTCCACTGTCCACTCCCTGACAGTATTATAGATTCTAAATGTAAGAGCTATGTATATTATATGTATATGTCAATGTTATTGTCTATATATAGATAAATTGTTGAAAGTACTATGAGTGTTTTGTTTTGAATTTTCTTCATTATACACTAGACTAATAACTAATGCCTTGTCCCTGGACTGTCCTCTGTTATGGTGTGACATCCTTTGCCCTCGGACTGTCCTCTGTTGTCATGGTGTGACATCCTTTACCCATTGACTGTCCTCTGTTGTCATGGTGTGACATCCTTTACCCATTGACTGTCCTCTGTTGTCATGGTGTGACATCCTTTGTCCATTGACTGTCCTCTGTTGTCATGGTGTGACATCCTTTGCCCCGGACTGTCCTCTGTTGTCATGGTGTGACATCCTTTACCCATTGACTGTCCTCTGTTGTCATGGTGTGACATCCTTTACCCATTGACTGTCCTCTGTTGTCATGGTGTGACATCCTTTGCCCTCGGACTGTCCTCTGTTGTCATGTTGTGACATCCTTTACCCATTGACTGTCATCTGTTGTCATGGTGTGACATCCTTTACCCATTGACTGTCCTCTGTTGTCATGGTGTGACATCCTTTACCCATTGACTGTCCTCTGTTGTCATGGTGTGACATCCTTTGCCCATTGACTGTCCTCTGTTGTCATGGTGTGACATCCTTTACCCATTGACTGTCATCTGTTGTCATGGTGTGACATCCTTTACCCTGGACTGTCCTCTGTTGTCATGGTGTGACATCCTTTACCCATTGACTGTCCTCTGTTGTCATGGTGTGACATCCTTTGACCCATTGACTGTCCTCTGTTGTCATGTTGTGACATCCTTTACCCATTGACTGTCATCTGTTGTCATGGTGTGACATCCTTTACCCATTGACTGTCCTCTGTTGTCATGGTGTGACATCCTTTACCCATTGACTGTCCTCTGTTGTCATGGTGTGACATCCTTTACCCATTGACTGTCATCTGTTGTCATGGTGTGACATCCTTTGCCCTGGACTGTCCTCTGTTGTCATGGTGTGACGTCCTTTACCCATTGACTGTCCTCTGTTGTCATGGTGTGACATCCTTTACCCATTGACTGTCCTCTGTTGTCATGGTGTGACATCCTTTGTCCATTGACTGTCCTCTGTTGTCATGGTGTGACATCCTTTGCCCCGGACTGTCCTCTGTTGTCATGGTGTGACATCCTTTACCCATTGACTGTCCTCTGTTGTCATGGTGTGACATCCTTTACCCATTGACTGTCATCTGTTGTCATGTTGTGACATCCTTTACCCATTGACTGTCCTCTGTTGTCACAGTGTGACATCCTTTACCCATTGACTATCCTCTGTTGTCATGGTGTGACATCCTTTGACCCATTGACTGTCCTCTGTTGTCATGGTGTGACATCCTTTGCCCATTGACTGTCCTCTGTTGTCATGGTGTGACATCCTTTACCCATTGACTGTCATCTGTTGTCATGGTGTGACATCCTTTGCCCATTGACTGTCCTCTGTTGTGATGGTGTGACATCCTTTGACCCTAGACTGTTCTCTGTTGTCATGGTGTGACATCCTTTACCCATTGACTATCCTCTGTTGTCACAGTGTGACATCCTTTACCCCGGACTGTCCTCTGTTGTCATGGTGTGACATCCTTTGCCCCTGGACTGTCCTCTGTTGTCATGGTGTGACATCCTTTACCCATTGACTGTCCTCTGTTGTCATTGTGTGACATCCTTTACCCCAGACTGTCCTCTGTTGTCATGGTGTGACATCCTTTGCCCTGGACTGTCCTCTGTTGTCATGGTGTGACATCCTTTGCCCCGGACTGTCCTCTGTTGTCATGGTGTGACATCCTTTACCCATTGACTGTCCTCTGTTGTCATGGTGTGACATCCTTTACCCATTGACTGTCCTCTGTTTTCATGGTGTGACATCCTTTGACCCTAGACTGTCCTCTGTTGTCATGGTGTGACATCCTTTACCCATTGACTGTCCTCTGTTGTCATGGTGTGACATCCTTTGACCCATTGACTGTCCTCTGTTGTCATGGTGTGACATCCTTTGACCCTAGACTGTTCTCTGTTGTCATGGTGTGACATCCTTTACCCATTGACTGTCCTCTGTTGTCATGGTGTGACATCCTTTGCCCTGGACTGTCCTCTGTTGTCATGGTGTGACATCCTTTGACCCTAGACTGTTCTCTGTTGTCATGGTGTGACATCCTTTACCCATTGACTGTCCTCTGTTGTCATGGTGTGACATCCTTTGACCCTAGACTGTCCTCTGTTGTCATGGTGTGACATCCTTTACCCATTGACTGTTCTCTGTTGTCATGGTGTGACATCCTTTGACCCATTGACTGTCCTCTGTTGTCATGGTGTGACATCCTTTGACCCTAGACTGTTCTCTGTTGTCATGGTGTGACATCCTTTACCCATTGACTGTCCTCTGTTGTCATGGTGTGACATCCTTTGCCCTGGACTGTCCTCTGTTGTCATGGTGTGACATCCTTTGACCCTAGACTGTTCTCTGTTGTCATGGTGTGACATCCTTTACCCATTGACTGTCCTCTGTTGTCATGGTGTGACATCCTTTGACCCTAGACTGTCCTCTGTTGTCATGGTGTGACATCCTTTACCCATTGACTGTCCTCTGTTGTCATGGTGTGACATCCTTTGACCCTAGACTGTTCTCTGTTGTGATGATGTGAACCCTTTACTCATCGACTGACATCTCAGTGTCCTTTGAAATTTTTCTTGTCAGGGCCAATAGCATAGTACATAAAGGGCTGCAAAGTTAAAACATATGACCTCGATTTCCTTTCAAGGTCAAAGAAATTGAATGTGTTAACTTAAAAATTTCTCAATAACCAAGAACGCTCCGGTCATGATATTTGGCCAGTAAGATAAATGGATGAAGCACTATCAAGTTTGTTCAAATTGATGACTTTCTTTCATGGTCATTAGGGTCAAATGTGTTAATTTTTTCAATAACTTTATCTTGAATGTAATACCAATTAAAAAGATATCCCAGGTTATGGTATATACATGTACTAAGAGGAAAGACAGGGTATTAATTGTGTGTGACCTAAATCAAGTAAAAATAGCTGTATGACTTTAGTCTTTCAAAAACTTCTTCATTAGCTGTCTGACAGGTGAGCGATACTTGGGGCCTCTTGTCAAGTTACAGTATTTGGACCAGTGTGGACGTTTTGCCCCCATAAGCAATAATACCCAGATAAGGCAGTTTTGCAAGATATATTTCTCTCTCGTCTTTATAATTTAAAGTGCAGTTGGTAATATATGTAAAGGTGGTTTAATTTTTAGCTCATCTCTTCGGAGAAGAGGAAGAGCTTATGTTGCCAACCTGGCGTCGACATTGGTTTTTCAAATGTGAAATTTTTGGTGCAAGTGTTGAAAGACATAGTAATTTATGGTAATATGGTCCAATGTGGGGGTTAAACTATCCCCTGCCGGAGTCTCACTAAAAAGAATATTTTTACATTAAACTTTTGGTGCCAGTGTTGAAAGGTATTAATACATCACTTTATGATTGTACTAGGGTGCTGAAATCTGGCAATAGAATCCCTCTGGAGTATGACTGGTCCTTCCTTGAGTGAGCTGAAACTTGCCTGAAATGATCTTGAGATGGTCTTGATCAAGTGTTGTTTTTTTAGGGTCAGTTCAAAATACAAGATGGCCACTATGGCAGCTATCTTGAAAAGCACATTTTAAACTTCTTCTCCAGTTCCACTAGTGCCATTGAGCTGGAGTTTGGTGAGGATGTTAAGGAAGGGGAGCCAACAAAGTGTTGTTATTATTTGGGTCAATCTAAAATCCAAGATGGCCACTATAGCCAACAGTGCCACTACACTTGTGATAGAGAATGTATTCTACAATATTATAAGGGTCTTTAGAGTCAGATGACCGTCATTGCCAATGGGCCTCTTGTTTTTGTTTTTCTACGTGGTAGGTTCATTTCGTACCTCAAATCTTCATTTCTTGGCCCTTACAGCGGGTAGCAGTGACAAATCCCATCTTACTGACTAAAATTAGTTTGTTTTAACGTACATTAAATAAATATCTATATAATATCAAAGGAGTTATGTAGAAATGCATAAGTTAAACATTAAAACATTATATATATATACATTGTTTTACACTACACAAAGTTATACATTGCAATACACTACATAAAATAAAACCTTATATAGTTATACATTGAAAAACTCTACATAAAATTATGCATTGTAATGCTCTTTCTACCACAATACCCTGTGTTATTCAACTCTCAGACCATCAGTTAATCATTACAGCTGTTGATTAACAATCTGTTTATACCACACGTGGTATAAACTCCGTACGCATTTCGATTGGCTAACACGGTGAACTTTGACCCAAGCTGCAATTGTTATTGACGTCATCAATAATCTAATGACGTCACATCATCGGGTCCCGGATGTCACCGGTACACTTTATTTGCATACGCAAAATTATACTTGGCCACGTTTCCCTTTGATTCAAGCCGATGTTATTGTCTAATAATTATAAGTTATTTTTTAAAAGTTGCAAAAAACACTCGCTAAAGCTCGTGTCTTTTGTAACTTTTAAAAAAATAACTTACTCGTGTGAAATAAATTCCATATCCAACAACCACTCGTTGTGTAACCTCTATATATAACGTTTTACATTGCAATACACTACATAAAATTAAAAACTGTTATGCTCTATATAAAGTTTTAGATAATAACATATTACATGAATTTATACATTGTAATAAGTTACCTAATGATATACATTTTAATGCAATACACAAAATTGTACATTTTAATACAGAACAGATACATTGCATAAAGTATTTAATACATTTCACACACTACACACTAATACCTATATTATGATGATACACTACAAAACCGTATACATTGAAATACACTATAATACCCTGCACGGAATCAAGGCATCAGATGATGGTGGCTGTACACATCAATGAAGGCCGATGAGATAATTTGACTGAATGTGTCTGTGTTATGTGATGGTGATAATGTTAGGTATTGAAGCAGTGTTGCCAATAATTGTTGACTAAAGAAATCTGTGGTAAGTGCTGATGGGGTGAATTTTTCTGTATTACCTCAGACCTTCTCGCTACGATATTTATACTCATTATCATCCACACTGTATACTCTCTCCACTATCTTCTCCTCTTTTATCCCATTTATATGAGTGTATTCCTCTCTACACCGACCCCCCACATCACCACACCAACCCCCATATCACCACACCAACCCCCATATCACTACACCAACCCCCACATCACCACACCAACCCCCACATCACCACACCAACCCCCATATCACTACACCAACCCCCACACCACTACCAACCCAACCCCAATATCACCTAACCCACCCCAACCCCTCCCCTAATCACTACCCCCCAACCCCCACATCACCACACCACCCCCACATCACCACAAACAACCCCATATCCTCACCACCCACCCCCCCATCACTACCCAACCCCTATCACCACCCCCCAACCCCATTCCTACACCACCCCCCACATCACTACACCAACCCTCACATCACTACACCAACCCCCACATCACTACACCAACCCTCACATCACTACACCAACCCCCACATCACTACACTGACCCCCATATCACTACACCAACCCCCATATCACTACACCAACCCCCCATCACCCACACCCACCCCCCACACCAAACCACCCCCGATAAACAACGCAGCCCCCAACTACCACACAACCCCCATCACCACACCCCAACCCCTCAGAGCCCCCATACACCCCCCCACCCATCACTACCAACCCCACCAGCACACCCAACCCCCACATCAACATACCGACCCCCACACTACCAACCCCCCCCACCCCCCCACGACAGCCCTACACCAACCCCACACCCCAACACCCCTCACTACCCACACAAACCCCTGATAACAACAGACACCAACCCCATATCACTACACCCAACCCCCATCACCACCACCAACCCCCCATAATCACACACCGACCCCCATACCACACAACAACCCCCATATCACTACACCAACCCCCCCATCACTACACCAACCCCCACATCACTACACCAACCCCCATATCACTACACCAACCCCCATATCACCACACCAACCCCCACATCACTACACCAACCCCCCATATCACCACACCAGCCCCCATATCACTATACAACTCCTATATAACTATAACCCCCATCCCCATACCACTACACATTTAACTCATCTTCTGGTATCTCCCCTCCCAATCCAAATTCAACACTCCTGTTATATATAACAGGTATTTTGATACAGCCTATACACAGTTAATTTAACCCATAAACATCTAGATATTGAACAGTGCAGACCCTGTTAACCCTTCAAATATGTGAATGTGGAACAGCCCTGATATCTTTATTGAGATATATGTAGGGAGCAAATTAAGTAGTAAATAGTAAATATTTTGTTATGACATTGTCAAAGTTGTAGAAATGAAACTTGAGTGTGGAAAAAAAGACTAGAGGTCAAGGTTATTGGGTCAAAGGTCAGTGACAAATGCATGGTTTACATTTCACTATGACACAATGAAAATGTGGACAGAATTAAGCATGAAGTCAAAGGATCACTAGCCAAAGTAATCGGGTTAAAGGTCAGGATGACATGGCTGTCATTTTGGATTTCTGCCCAAATCCAGTATACTTGGTACGGCTCCTGCTTTATGATTATGCGATTCTAAAATTTCTATATGACTAGTGATGAAAGACAAGTTCTTGGACATTTTGCTCAAAGATTCTCGTGGAGAAAACAAACCTAGTGTTTTAAATATATAGACAATATTAAGTTATCTTTAGTTAAATAACAATTATAACATTAGCTATGAGTGATTTCGAGGCATTATGATATACATTGGTTTCCCATGTTACAAGATCATAGTAACCATCATTTAGTCAGATTGTCATGGCTGAGATCTGTCTGAGAAACATCAAAGAGGAATTTATACACAGTTTTTTAATCAAAAAATAATCTATTTACTTGTTTACAGACTTTGAGATTCCTGGTTCTCTTAAACTCTAATGACTTTTAAACACTGATCTATAATTCCCTTACATAAGGAAGCTGGGCTGGCACTTGAGACTAACAGCTGTACACTAAATCTCCTGCCTCATAAATCTTTACCTACATACTTATCATCCAGTTTAGAAAAAGCTTTAAGAAGGGACAAGTATAATTCACATATGGAGATAATTTCATGGAGTTTTCAAGACACTATTCTGAAGTGTTTGGCTTGTAAAAGTTGGGGTTGTTATTTTCTATCTAAATTACGTAAAAATAAAACTGGGGTAGGAATGTACATGAGGACAAGACGAACTTTTGATGTTGTCCTGTTTGTAAGGTAACTGAAGCTGGTAGATAGCAAACTTCATTCTTCTTTAAACATTCTTGTTAACTAACATGTGCATTCTTTTTATACCCCTGCAATGAAGTTAGGGGGAATACTGGAATCAGGTTGTCCATCCGTCCGTCTGTCTGTAGACACATTTTGTCTGGACAACTCCTCCTAAACTGATGGGCCAATTTCAATGAAACTTCACACAAATATAGAGGACCATGTGTAGATGTGCATGCCACTTTTTTTTCTCAAAATTATGGATGCTATGGCATCTGGTCACTGAATTCTGTTTATTGTGAACAACACATATTTCAGACATTCTGATTTCAGAAATATCGGCATGAATGGGTTATCTTAGGTAGCCTCTAATTAACAGTTCCAATTCACCATTGACTGGTGCAGATTGCGGGGGTATTAGTCAGCCATCCTGGCGACAGTTCTAGTTCCCTCAGAGATTAAACAACAATTCAACTGTAAACTTCAGGATTTAACTCCAATACTTGTCACTGGATCTTCATACTTGGGGCACGGGTTCACTCAGGTCTGGTGGTGTGTCATATATCAAAACTAGGTCACTCTGACCTACATATTCACCTTTGACCTACATCAAAGAATCGTTTGTCTGGACTCTATCCTCCTGTACTACATGTCTCTGGAACTTAATACTTGGGGCTCGCGGTTAAAACAGACATAAAAAAAACGTAAGATTAAAAGCTCTGGTACAATTCTAACCAGGAATCATTGTCTAAAACAATTTTGAACTTATTAAAGGACAGACTTCCATAACAGAGTGGTAACCCCCTCACCCAGACAGAACACTGACTACAGTCAATACAGGCAATATGTGGAATCATGTAGGTGGTAAATAACAGAGAGGTAACCCCCTCACCCAGACAGAACACTGACTACAGTCAATACAGGCAATAGGTGGAATAATGTAGGTGGTAAATAACAGAGAGGTAACCCCCTCACCCAGACAGAACACTGACTACAGTCAATACAGGTAATAGGTGGAATCATGTAGGTGGTAAATAACAGAGAGGTAACCCCCTCACCCAGACAGAACACTGACTACAGTCAATACAGGTAATAGGTGGAATCATGTAGGGGTAAATAACAGAGTGGTAACCCCCTCACCCAGACAGAACACTGACTACAGTCAATACAGGTAATATGTGGAATCATGTAGGCAGTAAATAACAGAGAGGTAACCCCCTCACCCAGACAGAACACTGAATACAGTCAATACAGGCAATAGGTGGAATAATGTAGGTGGTAAATAACAGAGAGGTAACCCCCTCACCCAGACAGAACACTGACTACAGTCAATACAGGTAATATGTGGTATCATGTAGGGGTAAATAACAGAGAGGTAACCCCCTCACCCAGACAGAACACTGACTACAGTCAATACAGGTAATATGTGGTATCATGTAGGGGTAAATAACAGAGAGGTAACCCCCTCACCCAGACAGAACACTGAATACAGTCAATACAGGCAATAGGTGGAATCATGTAGGTGGTAAATAACAGAGTGGTAACCCCCTCACCCAGACAGAACACTGACTACAGTCAATACAGGTAATAGGTGGAATCATGTAGGTGGTAAATAACAGAGTGGTAACCCCCTCACCCAGACAGAACACTGACTACAGTCAATACAGGCAATAGGTGGAATCATGTAGGTGCTAAATCAGTTACTAATAACTAGTTGAGGTGGTGTGTCATGTATCAAAAGTAGGTTACCTTTAAAACCTTGACCTTACATTTTGACCTTTAACCTACATCAGTGAAAATGTTTATTTAGGTCTGATCTCCTATATATACTACTTGCTGCTGGGACCTCTTAAGTTTGAAAGTTTCATCTTACTTGTAGGCCTAACATTGGTTAAACCTACTTGTATATTCAAAATGAATTTGAACAGCATTAAATCCTTACCCAAGCTCAAACAAATACCTACTTTTTATCAAGAAGTTATAAAAGCATGGATCACTACAGGTGGGGGGCAAACTCTAAAACCAAGAAACGAACTTGAAATAAGAAAACAATTAATATGGGGAAACAAACACATCAAATTAAACAATAAAGTTATAATTTTCACTAATTGGATTGATTCGGGTATACTTTTAATTGATGATTTATTTGAAAATGGCCTATTCTCTCAAAGAAAGATTCTAGCACATTTGACGAACAAACGAGACTGGATGTCTGAAGTAACCCAATTAATTAAAAAAGGCTACACCAAGAGAATGGGTGAATAAACTCAGACTTACACCATACCCAACTCTGCACTATGTAATTCAATTTGGAATTTTAAATAACACAACCGGTTCAATAATTCCCTTAAACATGTTGAACAATAAAATTGTATATGAAGCATTAAAAATACAAAAATTTGTGAAACCTTTTGTGTATGACTCATGGAATAAAATACTAAACAAAACGATAAAGGAATCAACATGGGCTGGAATCTCAGAATTTGTTTTTAAAAAAATAAAGGATAATAGGATTGTTCAATTCAAATATAAGCTTATCAATCAAATAATCCCTACTCAGTTACAACTCGAGCAATGGAAAATTACAGACAACCATGCCTGCAAACATTGTGGAAAGTGTGAAGACTTGAAACACTACTTCATAGAATGTGCTTACTTAAAATCCTTCTGGAAAAATGTACATTCAGCACTCTCTACATGTAAGATAAACACAAGTAGAATGTTTGAATTTATTGTGACAGGAAATACCATAAACAATCCTGTATATCACACACCTAATATTATTTATACACTAATTGGATACTCAATCTATAGGACCTACCATATTAGTGACTGTAAAACATCAGCAGTCAGTGTCTTAAAAATGTTCAAACAGGACCTTAATAACTACATATGGAAAACAAAATCAACTCAAGAAAAGAAACAACTGAAACAGTTAAGTCACCATCTTAAGTCAGACGAGTGAAAAGAATGTACTGAATCAGTGAATGAATGAGGCATGCATGATGGTAATAATATATTCTATATTATATTGATAATTATTAATTAATTAACTCACCTTGTACATATTGTATCTATTACTATTTTTCCTTTGAACTCATATGCAATTTGTAATACTTACCATACTTTTTCATTGACCAGCTGTTCTGGGTTGACATTCACGCGTAGGTCTATATATATAGCTGTGATCCCTGATCTAGCCCACTGACATGGAGTATGTGTGTTTTCAGACTCGATGAGATTAAATTGCTCGAATTAAAAAAAAAAAAAAAAACTACTTGTGACATAGGTTATCTTACTTGTGACATAGGTTCATCTTACTTGTGACATAGGTTCATCTTACTTGTGACAGGTTCATCTTACTTGTGACATAGGTTATCTTACTTGTGACATAGGTTCATCTTACTTGTGACATAGGTTCATCTTACTTGTGACAGGTTCATCTTACTTGTGACAGGTTCATCTTACTTGTGACATGGGTTCATCTTACTTGTGACATAGGTTCATCTTACTTGTGACAGGTTCATCTTACTTGTGACATAGGTTATCTTACTTGTGACATAGGTTCATCTTACTTGTGACATTGGTTATCTTACTTGTGACATAGGTTCATCTTACTTGTGACATAGGTTCATCTTACTTGTGACATAGGTTCATCTTACTTGTGACATAGGTTCATCTTACTTGCGACATAGTTTATCTTACTTGTGACATAGGTTCATCTTACTTGTGACATAGGTTCATCTTACTTGTGACATAGGTTATCTTACTTGTGACATAGGTTCATCTTACTTGTGACATTGGTTCATCTTACTTGTGACATAGGTTCATCTTACTTGTGACATAGGTTATCTTACTTGTGACATAGGTTCATCTTACTTGTGACATAGGTTCATCTTACTTGTAACATAGATTCATCTTACTTGTGACAGGTTCATCTTACTTGTGACATTGGTTCATCTTACTTGTGACATAGGTTATCTTACTTGTGACATAGGTTCATCTTACTTGTGACATAGGTTCATTTACTTTGAACTTCTGCTATTGCCTGCTAAAATTTATAACACCAAATGCAATTATTGATTTATTGAATACAGTGCATCTGTCAAACAACTAGTGGCTAGAATGAGCTCCTACACCAGTTTATGATTATGTGCATTCCTGCCATATAATTCTCATCAGTGGGGAACTGTAATTTGCCAAATCGTTTGGTAACTGTTGAGATGCAATTGCTGGCAATTGTTACCTTGACTTGTGACCTTGACCATGAATCAAAATGTTGCTGCACATTTTAGAAAATTGTATCAACTACTTAATAAGCAATATTAATACTAAATAATGATACTGAAATTCCAAGATGGGAGCCATATTGTTATATACATCTGAAAAACCCACCAAAGTAACAGATAGAACCCAATAGAGAACTAGGCCATGTACAACATATAAAGAAAAAAATAGATCTATCCTGGGAAATATTGATGAGAGTTTAGACTCTGAAATCCCAAGATGTATACCAGCTAAGATGACCACTAAAATTCCTAAGCCATTTTCTTAATCATTTACTTGCAGTGTGTTTATACATGTATATAAATCTGACTGACTACCACATAATCCCATGGGTTAGGTCTGTTGGAGAAAGATTTCTGAGAAATGGTAGTAACAAACATTGATCCCGATTGGTGTTGAAATACAGTGTATCGTATAGCCTGAAGTTATATACGTACCCTCAACAGATTTCCCCAGAAGTACAAAAGCGACAAATCAAATAGATGTATGTGTTTGTATATCATTACTTTAGTGGCTTCAGAACTTTAGTGATTCACTTAGGAGTTGCATGATATCAGCACATATCTCGCTCGGAGGACATCTAATTGTTTTCTGATTAAATCTGTGTGGAAGCAGGCAACTGATGAGATTTTACTTGGTCCTTTAGGTTTCTCTGTGACTGAATCCAAGGGTAGAAAATGTACAGTTTGGTCAACAATGTACTATTTATAACTATCCTAGATTTCTGAGAAAAATGTGAAAATGCTTTACATACAAAAATATAAGACATCATTGGTACACGATCTCACTGTTAATCTGGACAGTATTTATGAGTGCATAAATGCAACCTAGATCATATGACATGACTGTTACACCATTTTGATCAGTGCCATGGAAATGCTTTACACTGGTTACAGATGAATAAAACATAACGAGGATTCTGATTGAGAACAATTGTGTTATTGTAACATCATTTTGGAGATATGTTGATCTTCGTCATTGCAAGGCTTTGTACTGTATGCCAAATGTGTTGCGAATCAATCACGGGAATGACTTTGATTTATACAGGGAAATTGATGAAAGTAAAGCACATTTTTGTTATAGAAAGTCTGAGTTTAACATATGTAAAGGAATCTTAGATAATTAAACACTTGTTAGATTGTATTTATTGTCCAAAAAGAATGCCGCCATTTCTTTTGTTAAGTAAAGAGGTCAATAAAACCTTTGACCTTGACAGAAAGCACAAGCTATCAGTAAAATATATGGAAATCAGGTGGAACTCTAATCTGTATCTAAATGAGTACACTGTTTGACCTTCTGCCAGTGTTACATTGATAGACAGAAGACTTATTAGGGGGATATATAGATTCCATCATATGTAGGTACATGTATGTGGGATAGGGAAATGGACAGAACCGAGGCTTGCAGAGGTTCTGACCCCAAATTCTGCACCGGAGGGTATTGTGACTTGGGACTGAAATCTGGCTTAGTTTGTGACTTGGTACAGAAATCTGTCTGTCTATGACTGACAATCTTCACACCAATGTCTGTCTGTCTATGACTGACAATCTTCACACCAATGTCTGGCTATGACTGACAATCTTCACACCAATGTCTGTCTATGACTGACAATCTTCACACCAATGTCTGTCTATGACTGACAATCTTCACACCAATGTCTGTCTATGACTGACAATCTTCACACCAATGTCTGTCTATGACTGACAATCTTCACACCAATGTCTGTCTATGACTGACAATCTTCACACCAATGTCTGGGTATGGCTGACAATCTTCACACCAGTGTCTGGCTATGACTGACAATCTTCACACCAATGTCTGTCTATGGCTGACAATCTTCACACCAATGTCTGTCTATGACTGACAATCTTCACACCAATGTCTGTCTATGACTGACAATCTTCCCACCAATGTCTGGCTATGACTGACAATCTTCACACCAATGTCTGTCTATGGCTGACAATCTTCACACCAATGTCTGGCTATGACTGACAATCTTCCCACCAATGTCTGGCTATGACTGACAATCTTCACACCAATGTCTGTCTATGACTGACAATCTTCACACCAATGTCTGTCTATGACTGACAATCTTCCCACCAATGTCTGGCTATGACTGACAATCTTCACACCAATGTCTGGCTATGGCTGACAATCTTCACACCAATGTCTGGCTATGGCTGACAATCTTCACACCAATGTCTGGCTATGGCTGACAATCTTCACACCAATGTCTGGCTATGGCTGACAATCTTCACACCAATGTCTGGCTATGGCTGACAATCTTCACACCAATGTCTGGCTATGGCTGACAATCTTCACACCAATGCCAGGCTGACAAAAACAACCTTTTAATCCTGTAATGGATTTCAGCTTTTGTCTATTGATTTTGTCATGTGGCTGGGCAGGTGTTATAAAATTTATCTCAATCAGGATAATTGAAAGCTAATTTACTATGATGTTATGTATAGAGTAAAGGTGTGGTCACCACATTATTTGTCAAACCTGTCTTAACTATATCTTGTCTTAATGGTTTGAGTGTTGTTTGTATAAGGACTTCAGTATTAAAGCAACTTCTATAATAAAGATCCTTTACAAATATAATGTTGAAATGTTGAATTGTGACCATTTGCTAAGAATTTGTACCAAACCCCTATTGTGAGGTATATATCAATGTGAGCCCCGCTGACAATGTCACACATCCTGACAAGGTCACACATACCAACAAGGTCATATCTCCTCACAAGGTCACACATACCAACATGGTCATATCTCCTCACAAGGTCACACATACCAACAAGGTCATATCTCCTCACAAGGTCACACATACCAACAAGGTCATATCTCCTCACAAGGTCACACTTCCTGACAAGGTCATATCTCCTGACAAGTCACGCATCCTGACAAGGTCACACATACCAACAAGGTCATATCTCCTGACAAGGTCACGCATACTAACAAGGTCATATCTTCTGACAAGTCACACATACCAAAAAGATCACATCTTCTGACTAGGTAACACACGCTGACAAGGTCACGCATACTAACAAGGTCATATCTTCTGATAAGTCACACATACCAAAAAGGTCACATCTCCTGACTAGGTAACACACGCTGACAAGGTCAGGCATACCAACAAGGTCATATCTCCTGACAAGGTCACACATACCAACAAGGTCAAACATCCTGACAAGGTCACACATACCAACAAGGTCATATCTCCTGTAAGTCACACATCCTGACAAGGTCACACATACCAATAAGGTCATATCTCCATTAAGTCAAACCTCCAGACAAGTTAACACCTGACAAGGTCACACCTAGTCAAACATCCTTCTAAGCTCACAACTCTAGCATCCATGCCACTTTTCCAACTTACGGTGTATTATAACTCTGTTCATGGTGTACTCCCTGCTGTATATTGAATTAATTATGAAACGGTAGCAATAGTCATAACTAGTTCACATTGCAGAGTTGTTATGGCTGGTGTATATGTAGGAGGGCTATAAATTATGTACAATTGTTCATTTGTATTCATGAGATTATAATTTGGAATCATTTTTAAATTACACAGTTCCTGGAGGATTCAAATAGGCAATATAATTACATAAGCTTTAGAGGTATTCAAGGATAAATCATGGTATCTGTCTGAGGGGGCTGTCATATGTATTTGACTGTTACCTAGGGTATCTAAGGGGAGCTGTCATTTATATGTGACTATAAACATGGGTATTTGAGGGAGCTGTCATTTATATGTGACTGTTGACTAGGGTATTTGAGGGAGCTGTCATTTATATGTGACAGTTAACTAGGGAATCTGAGGGAGCTGTCATTTATATCTGACTTTTGACTAGGGTATCTGAGGGAGCTGTCATTTATATATGACTATAAACATGGGTATTTGAGGGAGCTGTCATTTATATGTGACTGTTGACTAGGGTATTTGAGGGAGCTGTCATTTATATGTGACAGTTAACTAGGGAATCTGAGGGAGCTGTCATTTATATATGACTATAAACATGGGTATTTGAGGGAGCTGTCATTTATATGTGACTGTTGACTAGGGAATCTGAGGGAGCTGTCATTTATATGTGACAGTTAACTAGGGAATCTGAGGGAGCTGTCATTTATATATGACTATAAACATGGGTATTTGAGGGAGCTGTCATTTATATGTGACAGTTAACTAGGGAATCTGAGGGAGCTGTCATTTATATGTGCCTTTTGACTAGGGTATCTGAGGGAGCTGTCATTTATATGTGCCTGTTGACTAGGGTATCTGAGGGAGCTGTCATTTATATGTGCCTTTTGACTAGGGTATCTGAGTGAGCTGTCATTTATATGTGCCTTTTGACTAGGGTATCTGAGGGAGCTGTCATTTATATGTGACTGTTGACTAGGGTATCTGAGGGAGCTGTCATTTATATGTGACTGTTGACTAGGGTATCTGAGGGAGCTGTCATTTATATGTGCCTTTTGACTAGGGAATCTGAGGGAGCTGTCATTTATATCTGACTGTTAACTAGGGTATCTGAGGGAGCTGTCATTTATATCTGACTGTTAACTAGGGTATCTGAGGGAGCTGTCATTTATATCTGACTGTTAACTAGGGAATCTGAGGGAGCTGTCATTTATATCTGACTGTTGACTAGGGAATCTGAGGGAGCTGTCATTTATATGTGACTGTTAACTAGGGAATCTGAGGGAGCTGTCATTTATATGTGCCTTTTGACTAGGGTATCTGAGGGAGCTGTCATTTATATGTGCCTTTTGACTAGGGTATCTGAGGGAGCTGTCATTTTATGTGTCAGTGCTGACACATATGAATCTCATTGCTCTTGCTGCTTGATTCAAATTTTAGATTGGTGTTGGATTTACAGAAGCCAATTTCATCGAAAATGTTGATTTTCCATTCTCCAAGGAAAAGCCTTTGGATCATGTAAATTTATTTTTTACAATAGAAAATTCATGGAATTTGATAATATATTCATGAGTTTTGTTGGTGGTATTACTGCTAGTGAAGATTAATGCATCTTTTGCATGTAAATTGTAAAAATCTGTACAGAGGTCACATTGTATATCATAACATTGGTCACATAATACAGCATACCATTGGTCAAATGGTACATCATAACATTGGTCACATGGTACATCATAACATTGTCACATGATACATCATAACATTGGTCACATGGTATATCATACCATTGGTCACATGATACATCATACCATTGGTCACATGGTACATCATAACATTGGTCACATGGTACATCATAACATTGTCACATGATACATCATAACATTGGTCACATGGTACATCATAACATTGGTCACATGGTACATCATAACATTGGTCACATGGTACATCATAACATTGGTCACATGGTGCATCATAACATTGGTCACATGGTACATCATAACATTGGTCACATGACATAACATTTGTCACACGATTTAATGTCTGGGTTTTCTATCATAATGAATTTGTGTTTCTTATCCTGGCTGGAACTAGATTATTGAGGCCAATTATACTCACAGCTTTCTGTGTGAACTAATAAGGTTCCAGGGGAAGTCCAGCAATTGGTTCTGTCATATTCTGTGTCATTGTCACACAAGCTAATCAGCTTCACAACCCTGTTGTTTTGAAAATCACCTTGAAAGAGATGCATTGTCAACTCTTATACAGTTGTCTCATAATACTGATTGGGGGAGGGGGGAGGGGGTACAGGGGGCACATAGTCTGATAATACTGATAGGGGGTACAGGGGGGTACTGGGGGCAAATAGTCTCATTATACTGATAGGGGGTACAGGGGGCACATAGTCTCATTATACTGATAGGGGCGGGGGTACAGGAGGGACATAGTCTCATAATACTGATAGGGGGATACAGGGGGGTACTGGGGGCACATAGTCTCATTATACTGATAGGGGGATACAGGGGGGTACTGGGGGCACATAGTCTCATTATACTGATAGGGGAGGGGGTACAGGGGGTACTGGGGGCACATAGTCTCATTATACTGATAGGGGGGAGGGGGCACAGGGGGCACATAGTCTCATAATACTGATAGGGGGAGGGGGCACATAGTCTCATTATACTGATAGAGGGAGAGGGGTACAGGGGGCACATAGTCGCATTATACTGATACAGGGAGGGGGTACAGGGGGCACATAGTCTCATTATACTGATGGGGGAGGGGGTACAGGGGGCACATAGTCTCAGTATACTGATAGGGGAGGGGGTTCAGGGGGCACATAGTCTCATTATACTGATAGGGGGAGGGGGTACAGGGGGCACATAGTCTCATAATACTGATAGAGGGAGGAGGTACAGGGTCACATAGTCTCATTATACTGATAGAGGGAGGGGGTACAGGGGGCACATAGTCTCATTATACTGATAGAGGGAGGGGGTACAGGGGGCACATAGTCTCATAATACTGATAGGGGGGTACAGGGGGCAAATAGTCTCATTATACTGATAGGGGGAGGGGGTACAGGGGGCACATAGTCTCATAATACTGATAGGGGGGTACAGGGGCAAATAGTCTCATTATACTGATAGAGGGAGGGGGTACAGGGGCACATAGTCTCATTATACTGATAGAGGGAGGGGGGTAAAGGGGGCACATAGTCTCATGATACTGATAGGGGAGGGGTACAGGGGGCACATAGTCTCATAATACTGATAGGGGGAGGGGTTACAGGGGGCACATAGTCTCATTATACTGATAGGGGGAGGGGGTACAGGGGGCACATAGTCTCATTAAACTGATAGGGGGAGGGGGTACAGGGGGCACATAGTCTCATTAAACTGATAGGGGAGGGGGTACAAGGGGCACATAGTCTCATTATACTGATAGGGGAGGGGGTACAGGGGGCACATAGTCTCATGATACTGATAGAGAAAGGGGGTACAGGGGGCACATAGTCTCATTATACTGATAGAGGGAGGAGGTACAGGGGGCACATAGTCTCATTATACTGATAGGGGAGGGGGTACAGGGGGCACATAGTCTCATGATACTGATAGAGAAAGGGGCTACAGGGGGCACATAGTCTCATAATACTGATAGAGGGTACAGGGGGCACATAGTCTCATTATACTGATAGGGGGTACAGGGGGCACATAGTCTCATTATTCTGATGGGGGAGGGGGTACAGGGGGCAAATAGTCTCATTATACTGATAGAGGGAGGAGGTACAGGGGGCACATAGTCTCATTATACTGATAGAGAGAGGGGGTACAGGGGACACATAGTCTCATTATACTGATGGGGGAGGGGGTACAAGGGGCACATAGTCTCATAATACTGATAGGGGAGGGGGTACAGGGGGCACATAGTCTCATGATACTGATAGAGAAAGGGGGTACAGGGGGCACATAATCTCATTATACTGATAGAGGGAGGAGGTACAGGGGGCACATAGTCTCATTATACTGATAGGGGAGGGGGTACAGGGGGCACATAGTCTCATGATACTGATAGAGAAAGGGGCTACAGGGGGCACATAGTCTCATAATACTGATAGGGGGTACAGGGGGCACATAGTCTCATTATACTGATAGGGGGTACAGGGGGCACATAGTCTCAGTATACTGATGGGGGAGGGGGTACAGGGGGCAAATAGTCTCATTATACTGATAGAGGGAGGGGGTACAGGGGCACATAGTCTCATTATACTGATAGGGGGAGCGGGTACAGGGGACACATAGTCTCATTATACTGATAGGGGGAGGGGGTACATAGTCTCATTATACTGATAGGGGGAGGGGGTACAGGGGGCACATAGTCTCATTATACTGATAGGGGGAGGGGTTACAGGGGGCACATAGTCTCATTATACTGATAGGGGGAGGCGGTACAGGGGGCACATAGTCTCTTTATACTGATAGGGGGAGGGGGTACATAGTCTCATTATACTGATAGGGGGAGGGGGTACAGGGGGCAAATAGTCTCATTATACTGATAGGGGGAGGGGGGTACAGGGGGCACATAGTCTCATTATACTGATAGAGGGAGGAGGTACAGGGGGCACATAGTCTCATTATACTGATAGGGGAGGGGGTACAGGGGGCACATAGTCTCATTATACTGATAGGGGGAGGGGGTACAGGGGGCACATAGTCTCATTATACTGATAGGGGGAGGGGGTACATAGTCTCATTATACTGATAGAGGGAGGGGTTACAGGGGGCACATAGTCTCATTATACTGATAGGGGGAGGCGGTACAGGGGGCACATAGTCTCATTATACTGATAGGGGGAGGGTTACAGGGGGCACATAGTCTCATTATACTGATAGGGGGAGGGGGTACAGGGGGCACATAGTCTCATTATACTGATAGGGGAGGGGTACAGGGGGCACATAGTCTCATTATACTGATAGAGGGAGGGGGTACAGGGGGTACATAGTCTCATAATACTGATAGGGGGAGGGGGTACAGGGAGCACATAGTCTCATTATACTGATAGAGAGAGGGGGTACAGGGGGCACATAGTCTCATTATACTGATAGGGGAGGGGGTACAGGGGGCACATAGTCTCATTATACTGATAGGAGATACAGGGGGATACAGGGGGCACATAGTCTTGTTTTATGGATAATGGGGGTACTGGGGGGCACATAGTCTCATAATTTGGATAGTGGGGGTACAAGGGGGATATAGTTTCATAATACTGATAGTGGGGGTAGGGGGTGTGTCATTGCCTTGGGGGCAGGGGCAGGGGCAGGGCAGAGTTTGGTGTTGGTAAAATGGTTATAACTGCCTTTGTGATAGGGTTTGGTGTATGTGAGGTGTTGTATCATTGCCCTGGGGCCAGGGTTTTGTGTAAGTGAGGTTGTGGGTGGCAGGAGAATTGTCCACTCTCCCCACACAGTTCCACTGATACTTTGGTAAATCTTCCATTCTCCATTTTATGCTCTCTGATTAGTAAATCCAGTAATCCCTTCCAGCTATACCTAGCTGGTATGATGAAAACCCTGATCCGATATTGATGTCTTGTTGTTATCTATTCCAGCGTTTCTATGGGAAATCCTTTCCATTTGATCCTGAAGTGGCCTTCACCAAGCCCTACATCGGCCTCCTCACTATAGAACAGGCCATGGCAGATTTCGCAATGCTTATAACTCATCTTAAGGTGGAACTCAACTCCACAGATTGTCCTGTCATAGCCTTCGGTGGTAGGTAAGTGTGCAATATAGAGTTTACTTAATTCACTAATCTTGTAAAGTATCTAAAAATAAAGTTAATAGTCTGTCGTCCATTTTGTCTGTCATTTGTCCATCAACATTTAAAGTCAATGGTATGATATGAGGATCTGTCATCTGTCCATCAACTTTTAACTTTTTCTTGAAAACTTATAAGCAACTTGGTGTTGATATTTTGCCTGGAGGATAGAGTGTAATAAAGTTTCCTGTTATTAATGACATTAACCTATTGTCAAGGTCATAGGGGTCACAAATTTAAAGTGCTGTACAGTATACAGGGAAATTTAACCCCCGTCAATATGTTGACCTCACGAATTTAAAGTGCTATACTGTATAAAGTTTCCTGATATAAATGACATTGACTTATGTTCAAGATCATTTAAGAATCTTCTTTTCAAATTCTATAAAACCTAGGACACAGATATTTGGCCAGTACCTTTGATGAGGTGTTATAAAGTGTACTTCTTAAATGACCTTGACCTAATTTAAAGGTCTTAAGGGGTAATATGTTAGAATTCTATCAGATATAACTAACAAAATTAGAAAAGATGAATTTGCCATTATTACCTGACCTAGCCCAGAGGGCCAAGTATTAGCTTATTATGTTGTGTTGCAGTATCTGTTTCCGTTAGTTATCGGTATGTCGTCCATCCCTCATTTGTCTGGGGTTACCTTTTTAGCCTACCATCTGACGATAGTGGGCTATTCCAGTCACCCTACATCAATGGTCCATTGTCCATCTGTCGTCCGTCTGTTGTCCGTCTGTCGTCCGTCTTTCAGTAAACAATCCATTTGTTATCATTATTTCTTTAAAAGTACTGAGTACTGGAAGGATATTCTTCAAACTGTTCCAAGTTGTGCCATTTGAATTTAGATTTTTGATCAGCAAAAACAGAATGGCTGATAGGCAGCCATCTTTGATTTTGAGAATTGGAATTTGTTATCGCTATTTCTGTAAAAGCACTGAAGGGATATTCCTCAAATTTCATGTGTAGATTTCCCTAAAAAGTTGTCTCATGTTGTGTCATTTGAATTCATATTTTTGGTCTGAAAAACAGAATGGCTGACAGGCAGCCATCTTTGATTTTGAGAATTGAAGTTTGTTATCGCTATTTCTGGAAAATTAATGGAGGGATGTTTCTCAAACTTCACATGTTGGTTCCACTTGTTCATGTTATCAGAGGAAAAAGAGTAAGAAGGGAAAGAGAGAAGACCAATCTGACATAGAACCAATAAAGATAATTCAATGGTGGGCACCAAGATCCCTCTGGGATCTCTTCTTCCTTTAAACAACTTGCATAAAATCATGATATTTTGCTGGTAGGCTCCGAACAAAGTCAACTTTGTGAAAAGAAAAGATCCTGACCCATATTCAAGGTCACAGGGTCAACCTTATTAAAATATTCATTCACCTACTGATTAACTAAAAGGCCTTGAAGCCAGATATTTGGCTTGAAGGTTCTTAGAATGCTGCCTGACAAACTTTATGAAAAGAAATGACTTTAACTCATATTGTCAAGGTCACAGGAGTCAAATGTTGAAATATTGAATTTATTCTTATTCTCCTATAATCAAAATACTTAGCTGGAAGGTTTCTCATACCACATAAAGACATCATCTTTACCCATATTCAAGGTAATTACAGAAGTCAGTTTTAAGCAAACAAACAAGTTCTTTTGAATAATTGAAAGACAGAGAAAATCAAAAATTGAATACCTGGTGAGTGATACAGGCCTCTTGAGCCTTTTGTAACTAACCATATGAGCAATTCAGGCCCTGTGAGATTCTTGTAATTATATTGGTACATGTATATAATTCATTGAAGATACAGAGAAATACTAAGTGAGAACATATTAAATTATAGTTTAATATTGTGATGTAGTTATGGAGGGATGCTGAGTGGTCATATATTGTGTTGTAGTTATGGAGGGATGCTGAGTGGGTATATATTGTGTTGTAGTTATGGAGGGGTGATGAGTGGGTATATATTGTGTTGTAGTTATGGAGGGATGCTGAGTGGGTATATATTGTGTTGTAGTAACAGAGGGATGCTGAGTGGGTATATATTATGTTGTAGTTATGGAGGGGTGATGAGTGGGTATATATTGTGTTGTAGTTATGGAGGGATGCTGAGTGGGTATATATTGTGTTGTAGTAACAGAGGGATGCTGAGTGGGTATATATTATGTTGTAGTTATGGAGGGAAGCTGAGTGGGTATATATTGTGTTGTAGTAACAGAGGGATGCTGAGTGGGTATATATTATGTTGTAGTTATGGAGGGATGCTGAGTGGGTATATATTATGTTGTAGTTATGGAGGGATGCTGAGTGGGTATATATTGTGTTGTAGTTATGGAGGGATGCTGAGTGGGTATATATTGTGTTGTAGTAACAGAGGGATGCTGAGTGGGTATATATTATGTTGTAGTTATGGAGGGATGCTGAGTGGGTATATATTATGTTGTAGTTATGGAGGGATGCTGAGTGGGTATTTATTATGTTGTAGTTATGGAGGGGTGCTGAGTGGGTATATATTATGTTGTAGTTATGGAGGGATGCTGAGTGGGTATTTATTATGTTGTAGTTATGGAGGGATGCTGAGTGGGTATATATTATGTTGTAGTAACAGAGGGATGCTGAGTGGGTATTTATTATGTTGTAGTTATGGAGGGGTGCTGAGTGGGTATATATTGTGTTATAGTTATAGAGGGGTGATGAGTGAGTATTTATTATGTTGTAGTTATAGAGGGATGCTGAGTGGGTATATATTGTGTTGTAGTTATAGAGGGATGCTGAGTGGGTATATATTGTGTTGTAGTAACAGAGGGATGCTGAGTGGGTATATATTGTGTTGTAGTTATGGAGGGGTGATGAGTGGGTATATATTGTGTTATAGTTATAGAGGGGTGATGAGTGGGTATTTATTATGTTGTAGTTATGGAGGGTGATGAGTGGGTATATATTGTGTTGTAGTTATGGAGTGGTGATGAGTGGGTATATATTGTGTTGTAGTTATAGAGGGGTGCTGAGTGGGTATATATTGTGTTGTAGTTATAGAGGGGTGCTGAGTGGGTATATATTGTGTTGTAGTTATGGAGGGATGCTGAGTGGGTATATATTGTGTTGTAGTTATGGAGGGAAGCTGAGTGGGTTATTATATATTTGTGTTTTTCGTTATGAGAGGGATGCTGACTGGGTATATATTGTGTTGTTGTTATGGAGGGATGCTGAGTGGGTATATATTGTGTTGTAGTAACAGAGGGATGCTGAGTGGGTATATATTATGTTGTAGTTATGGAGGGAAGCTGAGTGGGTATATATTGTGTTGTAGTTATGTAGGGATGCTGAGTGGGTATATATTATGTTGTAGTTATGGAGGGGTGCTGAGTGGGTATTTATTATGTTGTAGTTATAGAGGGATGCTGAGTGGGTATTTATTATGTTGTAGTTATAGAGGGATGCTGAGTGGGTATATATTGTGTTGTAGTTACGGAGGGATGCTGAGTGGGTATATATTATGTTGTAGTTATGGAGGGGTGCTGAGTGGGTATTTATTATGTTGTAGTTATAGAGGGATGCTGAGTGGGTATTTATTATGTTGTAGTTATGGAGGGGTGCTGAGTTGGTATATATTATGTTGTAGTTATGGAGGGATGCTGAGTGCGTATATATTATGTTGTAGTTATAGAGGGATGCTGAGTTGGTATATATTGTGTTGTAGTTATGGAGGGATGCTGAGTGGGTATTTATTATGTTGTAGTTATAGAGGGATGCTG
Source organism: Pecten maximus (assembly GCF_902652985.1). NCBI lineage: Eukaryota > Metazoa > Mollusca > Bivalvia > Pectinida > Pectinidae > Pecten > Pecten maximus. The sequence goes on from NC_047016.1 coordinate 1,933,653, forward strand.
AGTGGGTATATATTATGTTGTAGTTATGGAGGGGTGATGAGTGGGTATATATTATGTTGTAGTTATGGAGGGATGCTGAGTGCGTATATGAGGTTTAAGTACCCCAACATTGTGGCAGGCAGTATAGCGGCCAGTGCTCCGATCTTTCTGCTTTCTCCGGAACTTGATCGCAGTTTCTTCTTCACTGATGTCACAAAGGTAAGCTGTTAATAACAGAGTAATTAAGCATTGTCCTTCTCTATATTTTGCCATGAATTTGGGAATACAGATGATAGTGTGTCATGTCATTGAGTCTGATGGAATATTCAAAATGGCCACCAGCAGTCATTTTAGATTTTGATGTTGAAGATCATTACCACTTTTTCTTAAGTCAACTATTAAAGCAATCATCTTGAGTTTTTCAGGAGTCTATCATCTTTCACGACTGTGTATACCAGATATTGAACATGATTTGATATTCAAAAGTCTTACTTGCTGCTAATATCGTTGGCTTTTGACACTTAAAGTTAATTTCTCAAGAACTAGGCTACTGTAGAGATCTGAGGGACGTAATCAATAGTTGTCCTAGAGTCTGATTCGACATACAAGATGTTCATCATTAGCTATTTTAAACACTAGTTGTCCTAGTGTCTGATTCGACATACAAGATGTTCATCATTAGCTATTTTAAACACTAGTTGTCCTAGTGTCTGATTCGACATACAAGATGTTCATCATTAGCTATTTTAAACACCCTAGCTGTTACACTATTTTAGTCCATAAATAATGGTGATCTGAGTATCAAACTGATATAGGACAGGTAAGTATTGGTGGTGATACCCGGTACAGGTGATCTGAGTATCAAACTCAGGTACATATTGAAGGTGGTACCAAACTCTTAGAGAATACAGGTGATCTGAGTATCAAACTGGTAAGTATTGATGGTGGTACCCAGTACAGGTGATCTGAGTATCTAACTGGTAAGTATTGATGGTGGTACCCGGTACAGGTGATCTGAGTATCAAACTGGTAAGTATTGATGGTGGTACCCGGTACAGGTGATCTGAGTATATAACTGGTAAGTATTGATGGTGGTACCCGGTACAGGTGATCTGAGTATATAACTGGTAAGTATTGATGGTGGTACCCGGTACAGGTGATCTGAGTATATAACTGGTAAGTATTGATGGTGGTACCCAGTACAGGTGATCTGAGTATCAAACTGGTAAGTATTGATGGTGGTACCCAGTACAGACAATCCTGTTTAGGTTGTCTTGTGTACGGTGTTTACAGTGGTGCGTACTGTTGTCAGATTTGTTGTACCCTGTGTATAATACAGCTTCTCCTTACAGGACTTCGGTAGAATCAGAGATTGTGTAGAGGGCGTCCACCAGGCTTTTATAGAAATGAACATGTTGGCCAGACAAGGTACCACAGGTAAAGTTTCTCCTTAGCTACATACATGTAAAATTGTTTAACTTTCATTGTGAAAACTAAGCTAGACAAAGCGTCCCTAACACAAACAAGGACTCAAAACAGTACCAGTTGACTGTGTAGTAATTTTCGTGCTGTGATGTAATGTCCAGTGTCCGTCTGTCCTGTACCAACTTTTTCCTTAATCAACTTTTTCATAATAACCCAAAGAATCTTGATATTTGGCTGAAAGTTCTTGGGATGAAGCCAGCGATCAAATTTGTTCAAACATTCAAATGATTTCTTATTACCTGAATGGCATAGAATCAAGATAATTGACTGATAGGTTCCCAGGATGAAGTCCAACAAAGTTTGCAAAAAAGAAAAATGATCTTGTCCCATGTTAGAGGTAACAGGGCCCCAAGGTCATATATGCTATGGGTGAAAGGTGCCCATGATGATACATGACAAAGTTTGTGAAAAGAAATTACTTTGACCCATATTCAAGGTCACAGGGGTCAAATCTATTAAAGCATTCAAATTACTTCTTCTGATAAACTGAAAGACCTAAGAAGTTAAAGCATTGAATGAAAGCAGGTGAGTGATGCAAGCCCATTTGGCCTCTTGTTAATTATAGAACCAGTTCTTCTTGTAAATCAGGCTTTATTGGTAATCACAAAATTACTATTAATTAATTGGTTTTTATATTGACAAGATACTTGTTTTTGGATTTTGTCTGGTTCCTAAATCAATGAATTTACTATTTCCAATACTTTGATATCCTCTGTCTGACAGGACTTGAAAAGTTGTCCAAGACTTTTAATTTGTGTAGTCCGTTAACAAGCAATAAAGAATACCAGCACCTCCTTGGTTGGGTGAGAAACGCATTCACAGTTTTAGCCATGATGGATTACCCATACAAGGCCAGCACCTTTGCTGCTCTGCCTGCCTTCCCCGTCAAGGTTAGTACTGTCGATCAGAGCATTGTTCTGATTTTGTTGTCATTGTGCGATATTAATAACTGAAACATGTTTTCATAAAATATTCACACAGTAAGTCTAAGGAGAAGGTCTTATATAATATTTTATAAAAATGATTTCTACTTTTTCTAGTTGCGATATTTATCAGGAATGTATGACTGTCCATTATGATATTAATTGATGTTGGCTGTTTTAGGTGGCATGTGGGCTCATAACTAACAGTACAGAAGCTATCTTTGGACTAGCCAAGGCCGTAGGTAAGTATTTACATTCTGAGTCGCAGTGTTTTCATAATGTTCTTTTGAATCATGTATGTCTCCATTAAGACAATTATATCTACTGATTTCCTTGTTATCACAGATATCCTGTACAACACTGTCCCAGTCAAGTGTCACAACATTTTCCAGGAGTATGTAGAGTGTGCTGATCCTACAGGGTGTGGGGTGGGGCCTGACAGTAGGGCCTGGGACTACCAGGTAAGTTAGAGTGGATTACCAGGTAGGTGGATGGGTGTGGGTATGGACTACCAGGTATTTTGGTCTGGACGAAGACCACCAGGTGAGGTGTGTACAGGGCCCGAGACTACCAGGTAGGTGGGTGTAGGCCTGAGACTACCAGGCAGGTGGGTGTGGGCCAAGGATTAACTGGTTGGTGGGTGTGGGCCTGAGACTACCAGGTAGGTGGGTGTGGGCCTGAGACTACCAGGTAGGTGGGTGTGGGCCTAGGATTAACTGGTAGGTGGGTTGTGAGCCTGAGACTATCAGGTAGCTGGGTGTGGGCTTTAGACTAGCAGGTAGGTGTGTGGGCCCCGAGATTACCAGGTAGGTGGGTGTGGGCCTGAGATTACCAGGTAGGTGGGTGTAGGCCTGAGACTACCAGGTAGGTGGGTGTAGGCCTGAGACTACCAGGTAGGTGGGTGTGGGCCTGAGACTACCAGGTAGGTGTGTGTGGGCCCGAGACTACCAGGTAGGTGGGTGTGGGCCTGAGACTACCAGGTAGGTGGGGGTGGGCCTGAGACTACAAAGTAGGTGGGTGTGGGCCAGAGACTACCAGGTAGGTGGGTGTGGGCCTGGGACTACCAGGTAGGTGTGTGTGGGCCTGAGACTACCAGGTATGTGTATGTGGGCCCGAGACTACCAGGTAGGTGGGTGTGGGCCTGAGACTACCAGGTAGGTGGGTGTGGGCCTGAGACTACCAGGTATGTGTATGTGGGCCCGAGACTACCAGGTAGGTGGGTTTGGGCCTGAGACTACCAGGTAGGTGGATTTGGGCCTGAGACTACCAGGTAGGTGGATTTGGGCCTGAGACTACCAGGTAGGTGGATTTGGGCCTGAGACTACCAGGTAGGTGTGTGGGCCTGAGACTACCAGGTAGGTGATTGTGGGCCTGAGACTACCAGGTAGGTGATTGTGGGCCTGAGACTACCAGGTATGTGTATGTGGGCCCGAGACTACCAGGTAGGTGGGTTTGGGCCTGAGACTACCAGGTAGGTGGATTTGGGCCTGAGACTACCAGGTAGGTGGATTTGGGCCTGAGACTACCAGGTAGGTGGATTTGGGCCTGAGACTACCAGGTAGGTGGATTTGGGCCTGAGACTACCAGGTAGGTGGATTTGGGCCTGAGACTACCAGGTAGGTGGATTTGGGCCTGAGACTACCAGGTAGGTGATTGTGGGCCTGAGACTACCAGGTAGGTGGATTTGGGCCTGAGACTACCAGGTAGGTGGGTGTGGGCCCGAGACTACCAGGTAGGTGTGTGTGGGCCCGAGACTACCAGGTAGGTGTGTGTGGGCCCGAGACTACCAGGTAGGTGGGTGTGGGCCCGAGACTACCAGGTAGGTGTGTGTGGGCCCGAGACTACCAGGTAGGTTGGTTTTTAGTGGGCCATGTACATGTAGTTTAGCCTGTGTTGGTGTTTTTGATATTAACAATTAGACAGTTACCAATCAAATTTCTCATTATTTGAAATGTTTTGAGATTAATTCTTTGTGATGAGGTCAGTGTTTGAATATTGACAGGCCTGTACAGAGGTACATCTACCTGCAGGAAGTAACAACATAACAGACATGTTCCCCGTCATTCCCTTCACCTCACAGATCCGGACGGAGTACTGCCAACAAAAGTGGAACGTCACTCCCAGAGACAGCTGGGCTGCCACACAGTTCTGGGGCAGGGGTACGGCAATCTAGGTTATAAATCGATAGAGTAGGTGTAGGCCATATACTACACGTTTATAATACATACACTCAATTTTACTTCTTTTGATAAAGATCACTTATTACGCTCCTCAAAGATGAGAGTGTAAGTTATATACCAGAGTCAGGGTGTCCATTTCAGTAGATGGAGGTTTAACTTGAGTAGTGCTCTTTTTTACCATGAAACATGGTACACATTGTCGGTGTAGTGCCTGAATTAGAAGTGAACTTGTAATTTATTTTTTTATTTCAAGGATTTCCTGGAGAATTATGTCCCTTTCATGATTTCCTAGCTAATGCTGAACATTTTGTAATTTAGAAACAATTATGTTTGCTACAGTAATAACATGTATTCTTTTTTGTAGATTTAAATACAGCCAGCAACATAGTGTTTTCCAATGGCGATCTTGACCCTTGGAGGAGAGGTGGGGTAGGTGATCAGGTTAATACATATCACTGCTGGAAAGGTAGTGTCAGTAAAGAGTTATGTCCCCTGGTGGAGAGGTAGTGTCAGTAAAGAGTTATGTCCCCTGGTGGAGAGGTAGTGTCAGTAAAGAGTTGTGTCCCCTGATGGAGAGGTAGTGTCAGTAATGAGTTGTGTCCCCTGGTGGAGAGGTAGTGTCAGTAATGAGTTGTGTCCCCTGGTGGAGAGGTAGTGTCAGTAATGAGTTGTGTCCCCTGGTGGAGAGGTAGTGTCAGTAAAGAGTTGTGTCCCCTGATGGAGAGGTAGTGTCAGTAAAGAGTTGTGTCCCCTGGTGGAGAGGTAGTGTCAGTAATGAGTTGTGTCCCCTGGTGGAGAGGTAGTGTCAGTAAAGAGTTATGTCCCTTGATGGAGAGGTAGTGTCAGTAAAGAGTTATGTCCCCTGGTGGAGAGGTAGTGTCAGTAAAGAGTTGTGTCCCCTGATGGAAAGGTAGTGTCAGTAAAGAGTTGTGTCCCCTGGTGGAGAGGTAGTGTATGTAAAGAGTTGTGTCCCCTTGTAGAGAAGTAGTTAGTAATGAGTTGTGTCCCCTTGTAGAGAAGTAGTCAGTAATGAGTTGTGTCCCCTGATGGAGAGGTAGTGTCAGTAAAGAGTTGTGTCCCCTGGTGGAGAGGTAGTGTATGTAAAGAGTTGTGTCCCCTTGTAGAGAAGTAGTTAGTAATGAGTTGTGTCCCCTTGTAGAGAAGTAGTCAGTAATGAGTTGTGTCCCCTTGTAGAGAAGTAGTCAGTAATGAGGTGTGTCCCCTTGTAGAGAAGTAGTCAGTAATGAGTTGTGTCCCCTTGTAGAGAAGTAGTCAGTAATGAGTTATGTCCCCTTGTGGAGAGGTAGTGTCAGTAATGAGTTGTGTCCCCTGGTGGAGAAGTAGTCAGTAAAGAGTTGTGTCCCCTTGTAGAGAAGTAGTCAGTAATGAGTTATGTCCCCTTGTAGAGAAGTAGTCAGTAATGAGTTTTGTCCCCTTGTAGAGAAGTAGTCAGTAATGAGTTATGTCCCCTTGTAGAGAAGTAGTCAGTAATGAGTTGTGTCCCCTGATGTCAGTAAATAGTATTTTTGTATATGACAAATTTTCCACTTTAATTTAGGTATTAACAACGACCAATCCAAACCTAGTTACCCAGCTTGTCATTGGAGGAGCACATCACCTCGACCTCAGGTAAGCCACCAACTCACGCCTAAGCACTCTGACTGAATTTCTCATACAACCATGATCTCAAACGATAAAATACATCTATTGATAACAGGCATTCTCAATAGCATCACTCCAGGCATTGACCCATGTAAATTTAGACAGATCATTTGTGTGATGTTTCAGGGGAGCCAATCCTGCCGACCCACCCAGTGTTCGGGCAGTGAGGGAGGTGGAGAAATCCCAGATACATAAGTGGATAATGGAACATTATACAAAGTCTTCGGCTCACAGCCCAGTACAGTAAATAAGAATACTTCAGAACACTAGATTGAACTAGAGTTCAAAACCTATCATAATACAAATTATATACATTTTGTAAATCATGTTTATCTTTATAAAATAAAATGTATTTTTGTAAGCTTATGTGAATGTTTTTACTGATCTACTGCATATGTATAGCCAGTACTTGTGTCTGTACATTGTTTAAGTTCTAGGAAAATGATCTCTATCAGATTTCCTCGAGCTGAATAGTATCATCAAAATTACCATTCCTTTTCCTATTACGACTACTGGAAGTGTACAGTTTACGGTCATTATTGTCTTCACCAGCTATAAGTAATGCTCTGTTCCGAATGTTTTATCTCTGACTTGTTCTGTGTTGGAAGTAGAGAAATTATAATCTGTTGAATTGAGACTGATCGGACAACAAAATGGCGGACAGACCGCCATTTTGAATTTTGACTTTTTAAAGTCGTTACCACCAGATGGTGTGCCTAAAGATAACCAATTAAAAATGTTATAAAAGTTTTAATGCAAAATAAATAAACAGACTCAAATATCAATATATGAATGACAGTTTCAATGGATTAATATGTTCTACATAATCTTCACACAAGTCAGTGAGTGGCGCCAGTCGTCTCTCCTGTAGGAATACACAAGGCTATGTAAGCCAACTCTTCACACAAGGCTAATAACTCGTCAGCACCACTTCTGACACACACCTAACATACAAATACAACTTTTTAAAAGTATTGATACGATGGAACTATAGTCGTACTATAATAACCTATCGTGTTGATGTGTAGGAACTACGTATAATCGCACAAGAATAACCTACCGTGTTGTCCTTTTTGTCGAATATACAAAGTAGTCGGTCCCATTTGTGCTTTTGTAAGTTAAAAGATTTTATATAATGTAGGTGTTTGAATCGAATAATTTGGCTGTGATCAAGTACAAGCTTAAAATGGTCTAGTGATGTAGTCCTCACCATCAATTCTTCATTGTATGTTGTACATCATTTAAATATTGTTGTATGTACACATGCTATGCACCCCTTTTCAATATTAAGAATATTGACTTGTCTGCATTCGATATGCTAATCAAAGTTCAACAAGACAGATCATTCTGCTCAGACTATAACAATACATTACTACATACTACAACAACAGTTAATTAACTGGAATGTGGAAAGGTGATCTGATCACATTGTTATCTTGATTGGAATTACGGAATAGTTGGACTATCACTCAAAAAGAGATTACAATCTTGACTTATGCATACACTTTACGTATCTTGATTTATGCATAAACTATACATGAAAAATAATTGCTTGGTCAGTGGGCAAACTGACTTTGTCAGAATACTCGTCTTTACACATAATATTGTATAATGGAAAATTTTAAGGCACATTTATATATTTATCTAAATATTGCACTATCAATTAATCAATGACTCGTGACATCATACACCAGTATTGCTAGACAAGATAAGCTATGTATCGACAGTCTCCCACATTGATGGTAAGCTATGTATCGACAGTCTCCCACATTGACGGTATTTCTGGGGCTAAAAATAGATTGTACTGTTGATACTTCCACACATAAAACTGAGAAGTACATTGCGAACAGGAAATTAAAGCAGAACTGTAAATAAACATTGATTGATAAAAAAAGTTATCCAATTACTTTTGCGAGGAAAAGTGTGAAAAAATGAATGAACAATATTCATAATTATGGGTGTAAACTTTGAGAAAAATCTCAGTTTATAAATTAAACATTACAAACAGCTGTACAATATATAAAACAATAAAATGGTTGGAGTTATAAGCGTGTCCAGGTAATACATCACATAAAATCTATTACAGGAGTTTGGAGGACTGCTTGGTTATAGATTAGTTTGATAAGAGTAATAGCTCTTTAAGCCAGATAAATACATTTATTAAGGCGCTTTATTGTGTATCAACTAGTAAATTTGAGTATATATCAGACATTTGTTCTGAGTGAATCCCTCCATGCTTGTTTTAGAGGTTACCTTAAAACAACATCTTTGTTATAGTATTACATATCAGTAATTTAGAGGTCACCTTCAAACAACATCTTTGTTATATATTACATATCAGTAATTTAGAGGTCACCTTCAAACAACATCTTTGTTATATATTACATATCAGTAATTTAGAGGTCACCTTCAAACAACATCTTTGTTATATATTTCATATCAGTAATTTAGAGGTCACCTTCAAACAACATCTTTGTTATATATTACATATCAGTAATTTAGAGGTCACCTTCAAACAATATCTGTGTTATATATTACATATCAGTAACAGAAAAGCACAAACTTCTCAAGCTCCTGGTGTGGTATCACAGTGGAGTGTGGTCAATATCATTCTCAGACAAGTTAGACAACTTATTTGTTATTGGTCGTGTATGTCAATACAAATTTTAAAGCTTGGTGTTATTATGAATATGGCATCCATGATAAATAAAAGATATAGTAAAAAACATATATATACATCAGTACACAATGTGTATTTACTGACAAAGGTAGACTTCTTGGTGAATCTTCACTGACCAGCTAAACTTAAGTATTGAAGTAAACATAAAAAAAATCTGTGACTAGAAACAGTAATATCTAGTTACACTGTAAAAAAAAAATCATGTGATTTGTAAAAGATAACTTTGATACTTAAGTGACTCAAGGTTATAAAAGGTCCTGTGTCATGACTTTGAAACTAAAATGTTCTAAAGAAAGCCCATTCCACAGATGATCCCGGCTGAGTATGGTTTGCCACAGGCTCTTGGATCAAGGATGAGAGTGGATAAGGAAATCCCAGGTGTCCTTCCAAGTAAGACTCTGGATGTCCTCAGGTTTGAGATTGGTGCTTCCATATGAGAACACAGCCAATTTACAGAATGCCCACACCACTGCCGACATCAGACCCAGACAGACACTGAACACCATTGTTGGGGCGTAAACAAATCTGTCAATAAAACATGGGAAATGTTTCTGGTCACACTTCATACTAACAGGTCTCTGATTACAGTATATAAAGCTCAGCAACATCTTTATCTAGAACTATAACATGTTGACATACACCAATACATACCTCAGAAATACGCCCATATACCACAGGACTACACCCATATACCTCAGAACTACACCATATACCTCAGGACTACACCCATATACCTCAGGACTACACCCATATACCACAGGACTACACCCATATACCTCAGAACTCCACCCATATACCTCAGGACTACACCCATATACCTCAGTACTACACCCATATACCTCAGTACTACACCCATATACCTCAGGATACCACCCATATACCTCAGGACTACACCCATATACCTCAGGATTACACCCATATACCTCAGGATTACACCCATATACCTCAGGACTACGCCCATATACCTCAGGACTACACCCATATACCTCAGTACTACACCTACATATATGTATATACCACAGGACTACAACCATATACCACAGGACTACACCCATATACCTCAGGACTACACCCATATACCTCAGGATTACACCCATATACCTCAGGATTACACCCATATACCTCAGCAATCCACCCATACACCTCAGGACTACACCCATATACCTCAGGACTACACCCATATACCTCAGGACTACACCCATATACCTCAGGATTACACTCATATACCTCAGGATTACACCCATATACCTCAGCAATCCACCCATACACCTCAGGACTACACCCATATACCTCAGGACTACACCCATATACCTCAGGACTACACCCATATACCTCAGGATTACACTCATATACCTCAGTACTACACCCATATACCTCAGGATACCACCCATATACCTCAGGACTACACCCATATACCTCAGTACTACACCCATATACCACAGGATTACACCCATACACCTCAGGACTACAACCATATACCTCAGGATTACACCCATATACCACAGGACTACACCCATATACCTCAGCACTACACCCATATACCTCAGTACTACACCCATATACCTCAGGACAACACCCATATACCACAGGACTACACCCATATACCTCAGCACTACACCCATATACCTCAGGACTACAACCATATACCTCAGGACTACACCCATATACCTCAGGACTACACCCATATACCTCAGCACTACGCCCATATACCTCAGGACTACACCCATATACCTCAGGACTACACCCATATACCTCAGCACTACGCCCATATACCTCAGGACTACACCCATACACCTCAGGACTACACCCATATACCTCAGCACTACGCCCATATACCTCAGGACTACACCCATATACCTCAGGACTACACCCATATACCTCAGGACTACACCCATACACCTCAGGACTACACCCATATACCTCAGAACTACAACCATATACCTCAGGACTACACCCATATACCTCAGGACTACACCCATATACCTCAGGACTACACCCATACACCTCAGGATTACACCCATATACCTCAGCAATCCACCCATATACCTCAGGACTACACCCATATACCTCAGGACTACACCCATATACCTCAGAACTACACGCATATACCTCAGAACTACACCCATATACCTCAGGACTACACCCATATACCTCAGAACTACACACATATACCTCAGAACTACACCCATATACCTCAGTACTACACCCATATACCACAGGACTACACCCATATACCTCAGGACTACACCCATACACCTCAGGACTACACCCATATAACTCAGCACTACGCCCATATACCTCAGGACACCAACCATATACCTCAGCACTACACCCATATACCTCAGGGCTACACCCATATACCTCAGGACTACACCCATATACCTCAGGACTACACCCATATACCTCAGGACAACACCCATATACCTCAGGACTATGCCCATATACCTCATGACTACGCCCATATACCTCAGGACTACGCCCATATACCTCAGGATGTCTACACCCATATACCTTTAGGACTACACCCATATACCTCAGGACTACACCCATATACCTCAGGACTACACCCATATACCTCAGGACTACGCCCATACACCTCAGGACTACACCCATATACCTCAGGACTACACCCATATACCACAGCACTACACCCATATACCTCAGTACTACACCCATATACCTCAGAACTACACCCATATACCTCAGGACTACACCCATATACCTCAGGACTACACCCATATACCCCAGGACTACACCCATATACCACAGGACTACACCCATATACCTCAGGACTACACCCATATACCTCAGAACTACACCCATATACCTCAGAACTACACCCATATACCTCAGGACTACACCCATATACCTCAGAACTCCACCCATATACCTCAGGACACCACCCATATACCTCAGCAATCCACCCATATACCATAGGACTACACCCATATACCTCAGGACTACATCCATATACCTCAGAACTACACCAATATACCTCAGGACTACGCCCATATACCTCATGACTACGCCCATATACCTCAGGACTACACCCATATACCTCAGGACTACAACCATACACCTCAGGACTACACCCATACACCTCAGCACTACGCCCATATAGCTCAGGACTACAACCATATACCTCAGAACTACAGCCATACACCTCAGGACTACACCCATACACCTCAGGACTACACCCATATACCTCAGGACTACAACCATATACCTCAGGACACCACCCATATACCTCAGGACTACGCCCATACACCTCAGAACTACAACCATATACATTGTACCTCAGGACTACAACCATATACCTCAGGACTACAAACATATACCTCAGGACTACACCCATATACCATAGGACTACACCCATATACCTCAGGACTACATCCATATACCTCAGAACTACACCAATATACCTCAGAACTACACCCATATACCTCAGGACTACATCCATATACCTCAGGACTACAACCATACACCTCAGGACTACACCCATACACCTCAGCACTACGCCCATATAGCTCAGGACTACAACCATATACCTCAGAACTACAGCCATACACCTCAGGACTACACCCATACACCTCAGGACTACACCCATATACCTCAGGACTACAACCATATACCTCAGGACACCACCCATATACCTCAGGACTACACCCATACACCTCAGGACTACACCCATACACCTCAGGACACCAACCATATACCTCAGGACACCACCCATATAACTCAGCACTACACCCATATACCTCAGTACTACACCTATATAACTCAGCACTACACCCATATACCTCAGCACTACACCCATATAACTCAGCACTACACCCATATACCTCAGGACACCACCCATATACCTCACGACTACACCCATATACCTCACGACTACACCTATATACCTCAGGACTACACCCATATACCTCACGACTACACCCATATACCTCAGGACTACACCCATATACCTCACGACTACACCCATATACCTCAGGACTACACCCATATACCTCAGGACACCACCCATATAACTCAGGACACCACCCATATACCTCCCGACTACACCCATATACCTTAGTACTCCACCCATATACCTCAGGACTACACCCATATACCTCAGGACTACACCCATATACCTCAGTACTACACCCATATACTTCAGCACTACACCCATATACCTCACGACTACACCCATATACCTCAGTACTACACCCATATACTTCAGCACTACACCCATATACCTCACGACTACACCCATATACCTCAGGACACCACCCATATACCTCACGACTACACCCATATACCTTAGTACTCCACCCATATACCTCAGGACTACACCCATATACCTCAGTACTACACCCATATACTTCAGCACTACACCCATATACCTCATGACTACAACCATACACCTCAGGAATACACCCATATACCTCAGGACTACACCCATATACCTCAGGACTACACCCATATACCTCAGGTCACCACCCATATACCTCAGGACTACACCCATATACCTCAGCACTACACCCATATAACTCACGACAACGCCCATATATGTGTTTATCTGAGATATGAGGTAAATTTACAGGTGATATGTTTCTATCTACAAGATAAATTTACCTGTGAAATGTGTTTATGAGGTAAATTTACAAGTGATATGTATTTAGCTACAATTTTTATGACATAAATGAGATAATTTTAACTGTGATGTGCGATTATCTATGAGACAAATTTACCAGTGAGAGATGATATAAATGAGATCATTTTAACTGTGATGTGTGTTTATCTATGAGACAAATTTACCTGTGAGAGATGATATAAATGTGATCCACAACAGCTGCCAAAGACAGAATCTTGTAGATGAGACATGGGAGATAACTGTGCATAAAAAGTGTTCTATCAGTCAGGAAAAATGGAAGGTAGTGACAGAAGTATCCACCGATGAGGAGTTCCCCGATAAACAGGAAATGGTGCCACTCACCTGTAACAGGAAATCATCCATTTTATAACACTTATATTCAATTAACATAACATGTTAATATTAACACAAACAAGAGAATGGCTGATGTGGATGACTTAACATTTCAAATGTTTCAAATGTGATATCACAACACTAGATAGTTATTTTTATAGGGATATCACTAGACCCATCAGGTTACAATATTGTCATTTTCGATTTCATATCAGACTGGAAAAACCTTTTTTACAATAATTGGTAAAATAAATCATAGTTATGTGATATACAGAGCTATACAGGAATTTCCATTTCATGTGAGAGTTTTTTATGTACATTCATTCTTCAACTTTAAAGCCAGAGGCAAAGGTAATAAACTCACTTTCAGTCAAATCAAATATGTCTCGTTGTCTTCTCATGAGGTAGAGAACAAACAGTCCTATGTAGATGAAGAGGGAGAGTGAGGCCGAGTACCAGATGACGGGGTTCCCAAGGAGGTGGATCTGGGCCTGTAATATAGAGCAATATACAAAGATTAGGATCTCAATGAGACAGATGGGTGCAGGTATAGTAACTGGTGACAGGGTTTTGCATAAACCAACAGAACAATACACACACACTGACTTTACATGTTAACCAGGTGACACAGGCACACCATTCTGCTTCTTGGTGAGGAAGGTGTAATTATGTTTGATGTAAGACATTCAGTGGGCCATGTTCTTGGTGAGGAAAGGGACCGCTGGGGCCGAGTGGTTAAGGTGTCCCGACACTTTATCACTAGCCCTCCACCTCTGGGTTGCGAGTTCGAAACCTACGTGGGGCAGTTGCCAGGTACTGACTGTAGGCCGGTGGTTTTTCTCCGGGTACTCCGGCTTTCCTCCACCTCCAAACCTGGCACGTCCTTAAATGACCCTGGCTGTTAATAGGACGTTAAACAAAAACAAACCAAATTCTTGGTGAGGAAGCAGGGTGAGAAAAATATTTTTGAAATCCCTCGTCCCTCATACTTACATTTGATGTAGAGGACATCCAGTAAGCAGTGTTCTTGGTAAGGAAGGGCCAGTCCAGCGGTCCAGAACTATACTTGTGTTCCATGTCTATATCACTCCTAGAGAAGAACATCTTTGTCTGAAGTTCAAAAAACTTGGTCCAAAATGACAGGTGTGTGGGCTTTAGAGGAATCATCTCTGTATTGGCCAACTCACGTGCCTGCTGCTCCTTCTCGGGGTCTGTGTATTAAATCGGTAAATAACTTTTGGTGTTTATATATATCAAGCTGGTAATCACTACTCATATGTGGTGCAACATCAATAACTCACTTGTGGTGTAACATCAGTAACTCACTTGTGGTGTAACGTCAGTAACTCACTTGTGGTGTAACGTCAGTAACTCACTTGTGGTGTAATGTCAGTAACTCACTTGTGGTGTAACGTCAGTAACTCACTTGTGGTGTAACGTCAATAACTCACTTGTGGTGTAACGTCAATAAGTCACTTGTGGTGTAACGTCAATAAGTCACTTGTGGTGTAATGTCAATAACTCACTTGTGGTGTAACGTCAATAACTCACTTGTGGTGTAACGTCAGTAACTCACTTGTGGTGTAACGTCAGTAACTCCCTTGTGGTGTAACGTCAGTAACTCACTTGTGGTGTAATGTCAGTAACTCACTTGTGGTGTAACGTCAGTAACTCACTTGTGGTGTAACGTCAGTAACTCACTTGTGGTGTAACGTCAGAAACTCACTTGTGGTGTAACGTAAATAACTCACTTGTGGTGTAACGTCAGTAACTCACTTGTGGTGTAACATCAGTAACTCACTTGTGGTGTAACATCAGTAACTCACTTGTGTTGTAACGTCAATAACTCACTTGTGGTGTAACGTCAGTAACTCACTTGTGGTGTAACGTCAGTAACTCACTTGTGTTGTAACGTCAATAACTCACTTGTGGTGTAACGTCAGTAACTCACTTGTGGTGTAACGTCAGTAACTCACTTGTGGTGTAACGTCAATAACTCACTTGTGTTGTAACGTCAATAACTCACTTGTGGTGTAACGTCAGTAACTCACTTGTGGTATCATCAATAACTCACTTGTGGTGTAACGTCAGTAACTCACTTGTGGTATAACGTCAATAACTCACTTGTGGTGTAACGTCAATAACTCACTTGTGGTGTAACGTCAATAACTCACTTGTGTTGTAACGCCAATAACTCACTTGTGGTGTAACGTCAGTAACTCACTTGTGGTGTAACGTCAGTAACTCACTTGTGATGTAACGTCAATAACTCACTTGTGGTGTCATCAATAACTCACTTGTGGTGTAACGTCAGTAACTCACTTGTGGTGTAACATCAATAACTCACTTGTGGTGTAACATCAATAACTCACTTGTGGTGTAACGTCAATAACTCACTTGTGTTGTAACGTCAATAACTCACTTGTGGTGTAACGTCAGTAACTCACTTGTGGTGTCATCAATAACTCACTTGTGGTGTAACGTCAGTAACTCACTTGTGGTATAACGTCAATAACTTACTTGTGGTGTAACGTCAATAACTCACTTGTGTTGTAACGCCAATAACTCACTTGTGGTGTAACGTCAGTAACTTACTTGTGATGTAACGTCAATAACTCACTTGTGGTGTCATCAATAACTCACTTGTGGTGTAACGTCAGTAACTCACTTGTGGTGTAACGTCAGTAACTCACTTGTGATGTAACGTCAGTAACTCACTTGTGGTGTCATCAATAACTCACTTGTGGTGTAACGTCAGTAACTCACTTGTGGTGTAACATCAATAACTCACTTGTGGTGTAACATCAATAACTCACTTGTGGTGTAACGTCAATAACTCACTTGTGTTGTAACGTCAGTAACTCACTTGTGGTGTAACGTCAATAACTCACTTATGGTGTAACGTCAGTAACTCACTTGTGGTGTAACGTCAATAACTCACTTGTGTTGTAACGTCAATAACTCACTTGTGGTGTAAAGTCAATAACTCACTTATGGTGTAACGTCAGTAACTCACTTGTGGTGTAACATCAATAACTCACTTGTGTTGTAACGTCAGTAACTCACTTGTGGTGTAACGTCAGTAACTCACTTGTGGTGTAACATTAGTAACTCACTTGTGTTGTAACGTCAGTAACTCACTTGTGGTGTAACGTCAGTAACTCACTTGTGGTGTAACGTCAGTAACTCACTTGTGGTGTAACGTCAGTAACTCACTTGTGGTGTAACGTCAATAACTCACTTGTGTTGTAACGTCAATAACTCACTTGTGGTGTAAAGTCAATAACTCACTTGTGGTGTAAAGTCAATAACTCACTTATGGTGTAACGTCAGTAACTCACTTGTGGTGTAACATCAATAACTCACTTGTGTTGTAACGTCAGTAACTCACTTGTGGTGTAACGTCAGTAACTCACTTGTGGTGTAACATTAGTAACTCACTTGTGTTGTAACGTCAGTAACTCACTTGTGGTGTAACGTCAGTAACTCACTTGTGGTGTAACGTCAGTAACTCACTTGTGGTGTAACGTCAGTAACTCACTTGTGGTGTAACGTCAGTAACTCACTTGTGTTGTAACGTCAGTAACTCACTTGTGTTGTAACGTCAATAACTCACTTGTGATGTAACGTCAGTAACTCACTTGGTGTAACTTCAGTTACTCACTTGTGGTGTAGCGGTGCTCCTCCACATTCCAGACAGTGCCTGGCTGTGCGACCACACGGTCTGTCGCCACCTCTATCTGATGGAACCCCCACTCTGGTAGTTGTTTACCAGTCGCCTGTAAACAACATTGGTACATGGTACAGAGGACTGACAAATACTGACATTCATAATCCTCATTGTTCACCAAATACTGAGGAATTGATTGGCAGAAACAAACATATAAAATATATACAATGATAATAGAATAATGTTAGTGGACATATTGACAGTATAGTATTTCAGGACTAGTCTGGTGTCCATGTGGACAAAGTAATATATTATTCTTATAATTACCGTCATAGCTTGTCGTAGTCTGGTGTCCATGTGGACAAAGTAATATATTATTCTTATAATTATCGTCATAGCTTGTCGTAGTCTGGTGTCCATGTGGACAAAGTAATATATTTTTCTTATAATTACCGTCATAGCTTGTCGTAGTCTGGTGTCCATGTGGACAAAGTAATATATTATTCTTATAATTACTGTCATAGCTTGTCGTAGTCTGGTGTCCATGTGGACAAAGTAATACATGTATATTATTCTTATAATTACCGTCATAGCTTGTCATAGTCTGGTGTCCATGTGGACAAAGTAATATATTATTCTTATAATTACCGTCATAGCTTGTCGAGTGCCCGTGTGGACATAGTAACATATTATCAATAAATTAATAGCTTGTCAAGTGTCAACGTGGGCATAGTAACACATTATTATTACCTTCTTGGCTTGTCGGGTGTCTGTATGGACAAAGTAACATATTATTATTACCTTCATGGCTTGTCGGGTGTCTGTATGGACAAAGTAACATATTATAATTACCTTCATGGCTTGTCGAGTGTCTGTATGGACAAATCTTACATGACTTTTGATTGTCTGCCAGGTGTCTTCATCATGATCACGATTCTCAATTTCCTACAAGGAAGAGAATTTGTTTATACCAAATATGTCGAAAGGAGTGAGAAGTGGAGCAAAACAAGTCAATTTAAGTTAAGGTGGGAGAAATTGAGGAAAACAAGTCAATTATAGTAAAGGTGTGAGAAATGGAAAAAATCAAGTCAATTTAAGCAAAGGTGTGAGAAGTGGATAAAAAAAGGCCATCAATTTTAGTAAAGGTTGGAGGGGGAGCAAAAAAAATCATGTCAATTTAAGTAACAGTGGGGAGGGGCAAAACACAATAGCTGCCAATTTCAGTAAAGGTGGGCAGGAGTGGAGGATTGGGGCAAACATATATTAATTTTAGTAAAGTTGAGGTTGGAGAGTAGAGTGTCATACAGACACACATTCCTTACCACCCTCCAATAGTTCTGTGCTGGCATAGACACATTGTAGTCTATGTAACAGGACACTTCCTGGTTCTGTGGAGTCATAGGGGCAGCAACGTCATGACTGTAATAGATAAATATTAGTGATATTGTATTGTGTGGAGCAACATCATGACTGTAATAGATAAATATTAGCGATATTGTATTGTGTGGAGCAGCAACGTCATGACTGTAATAGATAAATATTAGTAATATTGTATTGTGTGGAGCCGCAACATCATGACTAATAGATAAATATTAGTGATATTGTATTGTGTGGAGCAGCAACGTCATGACAGTAATAGATAAATATTAGTAATATTGTATTGTGTGGAGCAGCAACGTCATGACTGTAATAGATAAATATTAGTGATATTGTATTGTGTGGGGCAGCAACGTCATGACTGTAATAGATAAATATTAGTGATATTGTATTGTGTGGGGCAGCAACGTCATGACTGTAATAGATAAATATTAGTAATATTGTATTGTGTGGGGCGGCAACGTCATGACTGTAATATATAAATATTAGTAATATTGTATTGTGTGGGGCGGCAACGTCATGACTGTAATATATAAATATTAGTAATATTGTATTGTGTGGAGTAGCAACATCACGACTGTAATAGATAAATATTAGCGATATTGTATTGTGTGGAGCAACGTCATGACTGTAATAGATAAATATTAGTGATATTGTATTGTGTGGAGCAGCAATGTCATGACTGTAATAGATAAATATTAGTGATATTGTATTGTGTGGAGCAGCAACGTCATGACTGTAATAGATAAATATTAGTGATATTGTATTGTGTGGAGCAGCAACGTCATGACTGTAATAGATAAATATTAGTGATATTGTATTGTGTGGAGCAGCAACGTCATGACTGTAATAGATAAATATTAGTGATATTGTATTGTGTGGAGCAGCAACGTCATGACTGTAATAGATAAATATTAGCGATGTTGTATTGTGTGGAGCAGCAACGTCATGGCTGTAATAGATAAATATTAGTGATATTGTATTGTGTGGACCAGCAACGTCATGACTGTAATAGATAAATATTAGTGATATTGTATTGTGTGGAGAAGCAACATCATGACTGTAATAGATAAATATTAGTGATATTGTATTGTGTGGAGCAGAAACGTCATGACTGTAATAGATACATATTAGTGATATTGTATTGTGTGGAGCAGCAACGTCATGACTGTAATAGACAAATATTAGTGATATTGTATTATGTGGGGCAGCAACGTCATGACTGTAATAGATAAATATTAGTAATATTGTATTGTGTGGAGCAACGTCATGACTGTAATAGATAAATATTAGTGATATTGTATTGTGTGGAGCAGCAACGTCATGACTGTAATAGACAAATATTAGTGATATTGTATTATGTGGGGCACCAACGTCATGACTGTAATAGATAAATATTAGTAATATTGTATTGTGTGGAGCAGCAACGTCATGACTGTAATAGATAAATATTAACAATATTGTATTGTGTGGAGCAACGTCATGACTGTAATAGATAAATATTAGTGATATTGTATTGTGTGGAGCAACGTCATGACTGTAATAGATAAATATTAGCGATATTGTATTGTGTGGAGCAGCAACGTCATGACTGTAATAGATAAATATTAGCGATATTGTATTGTGTGGAACAGCAACGTCATGACTGTAATAGATAAATATTAGCGATATTGTATTGTGTGGAACAGCAACGTCATGACTGTAATAGATAAATATTAGCGATATTGTATTGTGTGGAGCAGCAACGTCATGACTGTAATAGATAAATATTAGCGATATTGTATTGTGTGGAGCAGCAACGTCATGACTGTAATAGATAAATATTAGTAATATTGTATTGTGTGGAGCAGCAACGTCATGGCTGTAATAGATAAATATTAGTAATATTGTATTGTGTGGAGCAGCAACGTCATGACTGTTATAGATAAATATTAGTGATATTGTATTGTGTGGAGCAGCAACATCATGACTTGTAATAGATAAATATTAGTGATATTGTATTGTGTGGAGCGAACGTCATGACTGTAATAGATAAATATTAGCGATATTGTATTGTGTGGAGCAGCAACGTCATGACTGTAATAGATAAATATTAGTGATATTGTATTGTGTGGAGCAGCAACGTCATGACTGTAATAGATAAATATTAGTGATATTGTATTGTGTGGAGCAACGTCATGACTGTAATAGATAAATATTAGCGATATTGTATTGTGTGGAGCAGCAACGTCATGACTGTAATAGATAAATATTAGTGATATTGTATTGTGTGGAGCAGCAACGTCATGACTGTAATAGATAAATATTAGTGATATTGTATTGTGTGGAGCAACGTCATGACTGTAATAGATAAATATTAGTGATATTGTATTGTGTGGAGCAACGTCATGACTGTAATAGATAAATATTAGTGATATTGTATTGTGTGGAGCAGCAACGTCATGACTGTAATAGATAAATATTAGTGATATTGTATTGTGTGGAGCAGCAACGTCATGACTGTAATAGATAAATATTAGTGATATTGTATTGTGTGGAGAAGCAACATCATGACTGTAATAGATAAATATTAGTGATATTGTATTGTGTGGAGCAGAAACGTCATGACTGTAATAGATACATATTAGTGATATTGTATTGTGTGGACCAGCAATGTCATGACTGTAATAGATAAATATTAGTGATATTGTATTGTGTGGAGCAGCAACGTCATGACTGTAATAGATAAATATTAGTGATATTGTATTGTGTGGAGCAGCAACGTCATGACTGTAATAGATAAATATTAGTGATATTGTATTGTGTGGAGCAACGTCATGGCTGTAATAGATAAATATTAGCGATATTGTATTGTGTGGAGCAACGTCATGACTGTAATAGATAAATATTAGTAATATTGTATTGTGTGGAGCAGCAACGTCATGACTGTAATAGATAAATATTAGTAATATTGTATTGTGTGGAGCAACGTCATGACTGTAATAGATAAATATTAGTGATATTGTATTGTGTGGAGCCGCAACATCATGACTGTAATAGATAAATATTAGTGATATTGTATTGTGTGGAGCAGCTACGTCATGACTGTAATAGATAAATATTAGTGATATTGTATTGTGTGGAGCGAACGTCATGACTGTAATAGATAAATATTAGCGATATTGTATTGTGTGGACCAGCAACGTCATGACTGTAATAGATAAATATTAGCGATATTGTATTGTGTGGAGCAGCAACGTCATGACTGTAATAGATAAATATTAGTGATATTGTATTGTGTGGAGCAGCAACGTCATGACTGTAATAGATAAATATTAGTGATATTGTATTGTGTGGAGCGAACGTCATGACTGTAATAGATAAATATTAGTGATATTGTATTGTGTGGACCAGCAACGTCATGACTGTAATAGATAAATATTAGCGATATTGTATTGTGTGGAGCAGCAACGTCATGACTGTAATAGATAAATATTAGTGATATTGTATTGTGTGGAGCAGCAACGTCATGACTGTAATAGATAAATATTAGTGATATTGTATTGTGTGGAGCGAACGTCATGACTGTAATAGATAAATATTAGTGATATTGTATTGTGTGGAGCGAACGTCATGACTGTAATAGATAAATATTAGTGATATTGTATTGTGTGGGGCAGCAACGTCATGACTGTAATAGATAAATATTAGTAATATTGTATTGTGTGGAGCAGCAACGTCATGACTGTAATAGATAAATATTAGTAATATTGTATTGTGTGGACCAGCAACGTCATGACTGTAATAGATAAACATTAGTAATATTGTATTGCGTGACGTGGGGTAATGCCAATCTACAACATGGATACATATGCTGTACTAGATATTAAACAGTTGTTTCATGCCTTATCAGTCAACATTTAAAACTCTTCCCCTCAGTGTTGGGACCAACAAACTGTTTCTGACTGTTGACAGATAAGACATGAAACAACTATTTTTTACCTGAATAATCCACAAGATTTCACTCATATGCTATTTCATTAGGCTGAGGAATGCTTAAAAAATCTTCAGTAAACTATTACTCCAAAGATGACATTCCTTTGGCCTCAACAGTAAAAAATATTGACCGGTCAACAGTCGAAAATACATAATTTACATTTACATAGAGAGTCGGGTATCAATCTCACCTGTTCAGCGCCCGACTAGTAATCCCGTGGACTAGCTGTACCACGTCGCCATGTTTGACCGCCTGAGGAGGATCATCCGCAACCAAAGACTCCCTATAAATAGATACAGTTACAGTACACAGATCAGGAAGTAGTGAGGCTGACATAATGATACTCAAATGGTCAAAGACAGTGAAGTGGAAATTTTATTGAAGAAAAAGTTAGAACTGTCATTCTAAGAATAACATTCCCTTCACACATGCTAGCACTAATCTACCAAGTTTATGTCAATGGTGGTTTTACTTGCAGTTAAAACCTCCACGATACACCTACCAATGTTCCTATATATCAGACAATGACTATAAATTTTGACCAATCACATGCCACTGTTCTAGATACCATGACAATGGAAATTTTCATTTTTATTAGATTTATTATAGCACACCATTTCACTTACATAGCAACATTTTGCTTCAGAGGGAGGCCACTGACCTGGTTGGGTGTTTGACGATCCACCAGTTGTATACATCCTTGAAGAGGTAACATGTGACCTGTTGTTGATGAGAACTGCCCCGCCCATCGGTGTAACGTACTGGGTATACATGTTGATGAGAATGCAACCAGCAGGGTTTGGCACCGATGACCCCATGTGTTAGTCGCAGTGTGATCTGGGACCCATACGACACATGTAGGGGCTGGCCCTTGGTTAGTGCAGCAAGGCCTCCCTGCAAAATAATTACTTGTTTGTTACTTGCATCTTACAATATGTATCTATAATCTATCGAATCTACTCCCCAACATCTGTATTCAAGTTATTTTAGTTGGACTAGTCCTTTGTATCGGTAACGTCAGCTACTGTAATTTACTTAAGGAATGAAATATATTTTTTCAACATTCATGAGGTTGTAACAACATTGGCTTCTGGACATATTTCAAGAATCACATTTAGCATTGTATCAGTAGACCTACAGCTGTTGTAATTTACTCTCCTGTATCAGTAGACCTACAGCTGTTGTAATTTACTCCCCTGTATCAGTAGACCTACAGCTGTTGTAATTTACTCCCCTGTATCAGTAGAACCACAGCTGTTTTATTTACTCCCCTGTATCAGTAGAGCCACAGCTGTTATAATTTACTCCCCTGTATCAGTAGAACCACAGCTGTTATAATTTACTCTCCTGTATCAGTAGACCTACTGCTGTTGTAATTTACTCCCCTGTATCAGTAGACCTACAGCTGTTGTAATTTACTCCCCTGTATCAGTAGAACCACAGCTGTTTTATTTACTCCCCTGTATCAGTAGAACCACAGCTGTTATAATTTACTCCCATGTATCAGTAGACCTACAGCTATTGTAATTTACTCCCCTGTATCAGCAGTGAGCCATTATAGACCTACCTCGAGACTGGCCTGGAACCCACTTGTCATGACGTTATCATGAGGTCCAGCTTTGGTCAGTGTGGTCAGATGGACATAGAACAGGGACACATATATAAACAGTGGGATGAAGACCAGAGTGAGGATTCTCACAAACAGGTGTTTTACCAGGTCAAACTGTAACAACAACAGAATATTTAGTATAATCCAATCAATTAGTGGAAAAAAATACCTATGTGATTAAAGTAAATGGAGAAAATATGACAGGAAATTATATTTAGAAATATCTGGTTGATTAAAGGTCAAGCCAACTGACCTCTTTTCTGGTCACTTACATCACTCATCCTGATGTCTGCCAACATGTGCCAGTAGTCCTTGACCATCATCGTCACCACAATGAGCGCAGTAAAGAACCCCACATACTTTATACTGAAACACAATCATGATATGGATGAGGATGTTGGTCTCTCATACTGGACAACTGGACATACATCATATACATGGAATGTAGTATATATGTAACAGAATGCATGATGAATCAAATACTAATCAATATCTCCACCAGGGATCGAACCTGGGAACTTTTGGAGGTTCTCTCTAGGTGAGCAGTATACTGCAACTGGTATTCACCAGGGTTACAAATACATAAACCAATCGGAGTGGACAGAAAGACAAACTTGTGGACAAACTCTTAGTGTACACGTACAGGTCACACCTGTGTGACAAACTCACCTTAGTGTACAGGTATAGGCCACACCTGTGTGACAAACTCACATTAGTGTACAGGTACAGGCCACACCTGTGTGACAAACTCACCTTAGTGTACAGGTATAGGCCACACCTGTGTGACAAACTCACCTTAGTGTACACGTACAGGCCACACCTGTGTGACAAACTCACCTTAGTGTACAGGTACAGGCCACACCTGCGTGACAAACTCACCTTAGTGTACAGGTATAGGCCACACATGCGTGACAAACTCACCTTAGTATACAGGTATAGGCCACACCTGTGTGACAAACTCACCTTAGTGTACAGGTACAGGCCACACCTGTGTGACAAACTCACCTTAGTATACAGGTATAGGCCACACCTGTGTGACAAACTCACCTTAGTGTACAGGTATAGGTCACACCTGTGTGACAAACTCACCTTAGTGTACAGGTACAGGCCACACCTGCGTGACAAACTCACCTTAGTGTACAGGTACAGGCCACACATGTGTGACAAACTCACCTTAGTGTACAGGTACAGGCCACACATGTGTGACAAACTCACCTTAGTGTACAGGTACAGGCCACACCTGTGTGACAAACTCACCTTAGTGTACAGGTGCAGGCCACACCTGTGTGACAAACTCACCTTAGTGTACACGTACATGTCACACCTGTGTGACAAACTCACCTTAGTGTACACGTACATGTCACACCAGTGTGACAAACTCACCTTAGTGTACACGTACATGTCATACCTGTGTGACAAACTCACCTTAGTGTACACGTACAGGCCACACCTGTGTGACAAACTCACCTTAGTGTACAGGTATAGGTCACACCTGTGTGACAAACTCACATTAGTGTACATACAGGCCACAAATGTGTGACAAACTCACCTTAGTGTACAGGTATAGGCCACACCGCCGTGACAAACTCACCTTAGTGTACAGGTACAGGCCACACCTGTCAGACACAGCCAGAACCACCACTGCATAGAAAACTCTCTGCAATCAGGAACAGGAATTTCAATTAGTAAGGTTCATCAATATTCACACCAGATTTAAAATTATCTCTACATCATCTAAACATAACTGTTTACAATATCGGCTGGTTAGGTGGCGCAGTGGTACATGTAACACACTCACTTTTCACCTAAGGCTGAGGTTGTATAGGTTTACTTTACTTCACGCACTCCAATTTCCTCCTACAGCAAGACCCCTAACAAGCTTCTATTCTAGCCAACAAAATTGACTAATATCCTTTGACATAACTTGTTTCAAGGTTGTGGGAAAATAAGATTTATAATTTCACTTTTTAATAACTACATCAAGTATATAATAAAGATAACTTACCTGTGAGCAAGGTTTCTGAATTTGAGGAAGCTAAAGATGGAAAGACACAAGAAGAAAACCATCATACCCTCCATCAGCATAAACCTGGACTGGGTCAGAAGAGCATTGTCTGGGGAAACAATAGCATTATCATACTAACATTGTCTGGGGAAACAACAGTATCATCATACTAACATTGTCTGAGGAAACAACAGTATCAATATACTGACATATATTGTCTGGGGAAACAACAGTATCATCATACTAACATTGACTGGGGAAACAACAGTATCAATATACTAACATTGGGGAAACAATAGTATCATCATACTAACATTGTCTGGGGAAACAACAGTATCATCATACTAACATTGTCTGGGGAAACAACAGTATCATCATACTGACATTGTCTGGGGAAACAACAGTATCATCATACTAACATTGTCTGGGGAAACAACAGTATTATCATACTGACATTGTATGGGGAAACAACAGTATCAGCATACTAACATTGTCTGGGGAAGCAACAGTATCATCATACTGACATTGTCTGGGGAAACAACAGTATCATCATACTGACATTGTCTGGGGAAACAACAGTATCATCATACTGACATTGTTTGGGGAAACAACAGTATCATCATACTGACATTGTCTGGGGAAACAACAGTATCATCATACTAACATTGTCTGGGGAAACAACAGTATCATCATACTAACATTGTCTGGGGAAACAACAGTATCATCATACTGACATTGTCTAGAAACAACAGTATCATCATACTGACATTGTCTGGGGAAACAACAGTATCAATATACTGACATTGTCTGGGGAAACAACAGTATCATCATACTAACATTGTCTGGGGAAACAACAGTATCATCATACTGACATTGTCTGGGGAAACAACAGTATCATCATACTAACATTGTCTGGGGAAACAACAGTATCATCATACTAACATTGTCTGGGGAAACAACAGTATCATCATATTGACATTGTCTGGGAAACCAAAAGTATTATCATACTGACATTGTCTGGGGAAACAACAGTATCATCATACTAACATTGTCTGGGGAACAACAGTATCATCATACTAACATTGTCTGGGGAAACAACAGTATCATCATATTGACATTGTCTGGGAAACCAAAAGTATTATCATACTGACATTGTCTGGGGAAACAACAGTATCATCATACTGACATTGTCTGGGGAAACAACAGTATCATCATACTGACATTGTTTGGGGAAACAACAGTATCATCATACTGACATTGTCTGGGGAAACAACAGTATCATCATACTAACATTGTCTGGGGAAACAACAGTATCATCATACTAACATTGTCTGGGGAAACAACAGTATCATCATACTGACATTGTCTAGAAACAACAGTATCATCATACTGACATTGTCTGGGGAAACAACAGTATCAATATACTGACATTGTCTGGGGAAACAACAGTATCATCATACTAACATTGTCTGGGGAAACAACAGTATCATCATACTGACATTGTCTGGGGAAACAACAGTATCATCATACTAACATTGTCTGGGGAAACAACAGTATCATCATACTGACATTGTCTGGGGAAACAACAGTATCATCATACTGACATTGTCTGGGGAAACAACAGTATCATCATATTGACATTGTCTGGGAAACCAAAAGTATTATCATACTGACATTGTCTGGGGAAACAACAGTATCATCATACTGACATTGTCTGGGGAAACAACAGTTTCATCATACTAACATTGTCTGGGGACACAACAGTATCATCATACTGACTTTGTCTAGAAACAACAGTATCATCATACTAACATTGTCTGGGGAAACAACAGTATCATCATACTGACATACTCTGGGGAAACAACAGTATCATCATACTGACATTTTCTGGAGAAACAACAGTATCATCATACTGACATTGTCTGGGGAAACAATAGTATTATCATACTGACATTGTCTGGGGAAACAACAGTATCATCATACTGACATCGTCTGGGGAAACAACAGTATTATCATACTGACATTGTCTGGGGGAACAACAGTTTTATCATACTAACATTGTCTGGGTAAACAACAGTATCATCATACTAACATTGTCTGGGGAAACAACAGTATCATCATACTGACTTTGTCTAGAAACAACAGTATCATCATACTAACATTGTCTGGGGAAACAACAGTATCATCATACTGACATACTCTGGGGAAACAACAGTATCATCATACTGACATTTTCTGGAGAAACAACAGTATCATCATACTGACATTGTCTGGGGAAACAATAGTATTATCATACTGACATTGTCTGGGAAACAACAGTATCATCATACTAACATTGTCTGGGAAACAACAGTATCATCATACTGACATTGTCTGGGGAAATAACAGTATCATCATACTAACATTGTCTGGGAAACAACAGTATCATCATACTAACATTGTCTGGGGAAACAACGTTAACAGTATCATCATACTAACATTGTCTGGGAAACAACAGTATCATCATACTGACATTGTCTGGGGAAACAACAGTATCATCATACTGACATTGTCTGGGGAAACAACAGTACCATCATACTGACATTGTCTGGGGAAACAACAGTACCATCATACTGACATTGTGTGGGGAAACAACAGTTCCATCATACTAACATTGTCTGGGGAACAACAATACAGTGTAACATCTTAGTTATGTGTCTTTTCATTGTCTGTCTGCAGCGTTCTGATCAGAGGAATTTTAAACATCAATTAAATTTATCAGGGAATATAGATAAAGACAAATCTTAAGCCAAAATAATAATATTTTAAGATACAGGTTTTAGATGGTATGTATAATACTATTAGACGGTATGTTTTAGACGGTATGCATTAGATGGTATGCATTAGATGGTGTGTTTTTACCTAGAAGGACACAAGCTCCAGCCAACAATGCCGCCCATCGTGACAGTTTTAATTCCACAGCAATCTGGTACACCAAAGGTACAGCTAAGCTACCGAGGAGAGCCGGTAACAATCTGAGCTGGTATACGGGGAATGTTACTGGGTACTCTGTAATACAAAAGGAATACGTGTTACAGTTACCAAGGTACAGTTACCAAGGAGAGCCGGTAACAATCTGATCTGGTATACGGGGAATGTTACCGAGTACAGTTACCAAGGAGAGCCGGTAACAATCTGAGCTAGTATACGGGGAATGTTACCGGGTACTCTATAATACATGACAATTAATATACTGTAACATATAAGAGTTGAACTGAATTTCAGAGTTTTATAGATCTATGTAAAATAAACACAATTTATATCTAACAATTTACTAAAAAACACCAACAGAGCATATATTTATATTCTATATGTTAGTACCACAGATGTTCAGTAACAGAGCAGAATCAAAAGCATTTAATTCAAAAGATAACATATAGTTCATGTCTTATATTGGTAAAATATCATTCATACCGCACATGTTTGCTGAATTTTCAAATGATTAAAGTTTGAAATTTAATTATCACAAGATCATCCAAATCAGCGAGATCCTCCATAATCGAGAAACAGCAGCCATGACATTTCACGTATGGTCAGAGTGGATTTACAAGGAATTGGCGGAAATGAGAACATAGGTTGACTTTAGGTTTTAAAATAGATGAAATGCATATGTCTGCTTTTGGTTTTAGAAATTCAAATTTGTCTTATTTATACAAAATGTATCTAAAATGCCAGTGCCAGTGTTTCACAGGCTGCCATGCTTAATTACAGCCTGTGTGACCTATATGTGTATGTCTTACCCTGTCGGTCAGAACAAAGGAGACAGGGTTAAGTTATTCCTACTACTACATGTATCTTAACACTTTACCTTCTCCGATCCTACCAAAGTTTGCTTCACCATCAAATCCACAGAATCCACCTAAAGGAAACACAGAAGTATCATGAGGTAATTTTCAGTTAACCCAAACAATTCTATTTTTAACTACATTGTATTCTGACTTCATTTCAGCTGTCATACTTTTCACTGAAATCATTGTAAACAAAACATCTCACTGGTTGTTGAGTCCAAAATGCCAATTAAATGAGCATCAGTCTTACATGTTAAACATATCATGATTATATTTGTATCAACATGTTTATCGACTTACAGACAAGAGCCAGAAGCATCTTCCCAAGTGGTGGATGAACATCAAAGAAAAATACCTTCTTCATGTACAGAGATGCAAACTTGGCGAAGTGTAGCTCATCAAACCTAAATTTGAAAACCAATAAAAACAAAAGAACGTCTTATTGCCAATCCTTGGTATATTGTGTTAACCAAGGTACCACAGGTAGACCAATATCGGCCTACAGTAGATCCAATAGAACAAAAAAAAAAGAGTTTTATTGTCTCATTTATATAAATATACATATACCTGTATATATAGACAGGCCTGGTGCAGTACATATACTTGAAATATCAAAAAAAATGCTTTGCACAGTAAAATAATGCCACTTTTTATTTTCCTTCAGCTAGCCCTGCCCTTTTGAAATCCTCCCTGGCACACAACCATCTTCAGTAAACTTACCATATATATATTCTGTATTTTGGCCCCTGTACATGTTCACAAATCAAATAATCCCCATTCTTTTTTTTTCTTTTTTTTTTGCCAAATCAACAATTTAAGAATACTAAGCTAAAAGTGGTTCACAGAGAAGCCCTCCCCAAAATCTAATACTAAACTTTACACTAGTGGACGGTTTATTTCAGGATAAATAAGATAAACAAAATGTCCTCGGAACACTTACACCACAGATCTAGGTAAGCCTAGCAGCCAGAATCGAGTTGCCATTGCAGCAATGGAAAGCATTAATTGGATGACATCAACCTCAAATTTGATTGAGAAAGGTTTTGCCTGCTCACGTTGTGGGTTCCTTCTGCTTTCATCCAGACTGCTGGGCAGAGGAGAGCCATCACCCTGGTACAAAAATACAAAGAGAGCCATATAACCCTGGTACAAAATACAAAGAGAGTCATATAACCCTGGTACAAAAATACAAAGAGAGTTGTCACCCTGGTACAAAAATAAAAAGAGAGTGCACCATCAACCTAGCTAGTACAAAAATACACAGTGAGCCATCACCCTGGTACATACCATAGTGACCCACCACCCTGGTACATACCACAGTAACCCACCACCCTGGTACATACAACAGTCACCAACCATCCTGGTACATACAACAGTGACACGTCACGCTGGTACATACAACAGTGACACGTCACCCTGGTACATACAACAGTGACCCATCACCCTGGTACATACAACAGTCACCCACCACCCTGGTACATACAACAGTGACTCATCACCCTGTTACATTCAACAGTGACCCATCACCCTGGTACATACCACAGTGACCCACCACCCTGGTACATACAACAGTGACCCACCACCCTGGTACACACAACAGTGACCCATCACCCTGGTACATACAACAGTCACCCACC
This sequence comes from Pecten maximus, assembly GCF_902652985.1. NCBI lineage: Eukaryota > Metazoa > Mollusca > Bivalvia > Pectinida > Pectinidae > Pecten > Pecten maximus. The sequence continues at coordinate 1,965,635 of NC_047016.1, forward strand.
ACCCCGGTACATACAACAGTGACCCATCACCCTGGTACATACAACAGTGACTCACCACCCTGGTACATACAACAGTGACCCATCACCCCGGTAAATACAACAGTGACCCACCACCCTGGTACATACAACAGTGACCCATCACCCTGGTACATACAACAGTGACCCACCACCCTGGTACATACAACAGTGACCCATCACCCTAGTACATACAACAGTGACCCATCACCCTGGTACATACAACAGTGACCCATCACCCTAGTACATACAACAGTGATCCATCACCCTGGTACATACAACAGTGACCCATCACCCTGGTACATACAACAGTGACCCACCACCCTGGTACATACAACAGTCACCCATCACCCTGGTACATACAACAGTCACCCATCACCCTGGTACATACAACAGTCACCCATCACATCACCCTGGTACATACAACAGTCACCCATCACCCTGGTACATACAACAGTCACCCATCACCCTGGTACATACAACAGTCACCCATCACCCTGGTACATACAACAGTCACCCATCACATCACCCTGGTACATACAACAGTCACCCATCACCCTGGTACATACAACAGTCACCCATCACCCTGGTACATACAACAGTCACCCATCACCCTGGTACATACAACAGTCACCCATCACTCTGGTACATACAACAGTCACCCATCACCCCAGTACATACAACAGTCACCCATCACCTTGGTACATACAACAGTCACCCATCACCCTGGTACATACAACAGTCACCCATCACCCTGGTACATACAACAGTCGAGCATCACCCTGGTATATACAACAGTCACCCATCACCCTGGTACATACAACAGTCACCCATCACCCTGGTACATACAACAGTCACCCACCACCCTGGTACAGTACGTATACATACAACAGTGACCCATCACCCTGGTACATACAACAGTGACCCATCACCCTGGTACATACAACAGTGACCCATCACCCTGTTACATACAACAGTGACCCATCACCCTGGTACATACAACAGTGACCAATGCAACCACCCTGGTACATACAACAGTGACCAACCACCCTGGTACATACAACAGTGACCCATCACACCACCCTAGTACATACAACAGTGACCCATCACCCTGGTACATACAACAGTGACCCATCACCCTGGTACATACAATAGTCACCCATCACCCTGGTACATACAACAGTGACCCATCACACCACCCTGGTACATACAACAGTGACCCATCACCCTGGTACATACAACAGTGACCCATCACCCTGGTACATACAACAGTGACCCATCACCCTGGTACATACAACAGTGACCCACCACCCTGGTACATACAACAGTGACCCATCACCCTGGTACATACAACAGTCACCCACCACCCTGGTACAGTACATACAACAGTGACCCATCACCCTGGTACATAAAACAGTGACCCATCACCCTGGTACATACAACAGTGACCCATCACCCTGGTACATACAACAAGAAGTAGGTTGTTACACACTATATATCTGGTAAATTGTCTCACTATGGTGTCATGATAAAGAGTTGGCATTACTAGTAATATTCTGATCGTTTCCAGTTTGAAGTGACTGTCTTAAATATTTACATTTACTTGATACAATAGTTGCCCTCATTATAATACTGCATAACTGCATAATTTATCTCATTTTAAATTGAGTTGTGCCTTTGTAACCCAAAGAAGATTATGTCAACCATATGATACCTTATTTGAGAATCAAATTTTAAATCATTCAAAATCATTTAAGAATATACGTTTTCCTAAATCAATCTGTCTTGTGTAATTATTATATTCTGAATATTTTATTCTCACCTCTACTCTCCGAGGTTCTGGCAGGGTTCGAGGACTAACTCCACCTTGGGACTCACGTTCCATGATGATGTTGTGTATATGATCAGACAGCTAAGTATAGAATGTTAACTGTGGACACTGAAATGAATGACATATACATAGTAAGCTCAATTATAACCAATGTTGTTATATATATTTGGAATTGTTTTAGTGAAGAATGTGTGTGCAATGCTTAATCAAAAAGATATTATGAGATTCTAGTGCTCAGTTACCACAGCTGTACAGGGAGCTTGTTAGTTAATGTTAGAGAGTAAAAGAGTAATTCTTCTCTTATTCATTCATGTTGTCTTTGCCTATTGTATCACCAAATCCAGTAACTATAATCTTTTATGGAAGGAAAATCTTTAACTACAATTCCACAGTACATATGTATATATCAAATTAAACAACATTTTTTCTCCAGAAGACAATGCAACTACGGGTCCAAACACAGGAATGTTTAGCTACTATTAAGTGGAAAAGCATTTCACACTTTTGGGTGACAGTCAAAAAGTGTTAAAAGATTTTCCACAGCAAGATATATACTTCTAGGGATTATATTTATATATATATTTATTGTTATGAATATTATGTTATGCGATATAGGTTGAAGCCATTACAATATGAGAAGAGGTACAATAGACAAAAAAAGTAGGTTGCAAAGCCATGAAGTCTTTTTCTGCTTCTGCTTTCTTTAGAGTTGTATCCGCAAGTGGTGATAGACCATTAATAAATTTGTTGAACTCCAGCTAGATGTGACAACTAGGTCGCCGTTCTGAGTTATTTCCATGAATAACAACTTGTTGTTTTCTGTCTTTTAAGAAATTCTCTATCCATCTTACTACTGTAAGATGTTTACTGAAAGTTTACTTCGAAACTCTAGTGGAAGTATTGCATCAATTTTTGTTACATTCCTGCAGCTTGCAGATAATTTTTATTTTCGTATAATTTGTATGATGTTTCACGGCTAAATAAATGCGACTGGGAAGATTTCTTTTCAAAGTAAGGTTTTAAGTTATTTTGACTATTTTTAGTAAAAAAAAGTTGTACCTAAATTGGCCTATAATAGCTTTACGAAAGTTTGCAAGCTGGTGATTTTCCCCAACTGCAACAACTAAGATATATATAAATAATGTAAATCATAATGTATCATTTCATTAATATACAAAAAAACTTATAAATGTAGAAAAAAATTAATTGTCTATTTCATCAACAAACATACGTGACGGGTAAGCAGAGTCTGCGTTCTTTTCGGGCTCTGCCTTTTTCAAATTAATAATTCATGCGGTTTCGATCGATGTAAAGTACATGTACAGTAACGGTACCGGTACTGTAGATACAGTTAATTATTACTATTAGATCTAGATTCTAGCTGTAAAGTAAACAGGTAAAGTTGTATAGTGTCTAGTGTAATATGTATGAATGTATCATCATAATAGTAGCTGCATATACAGCAGATTTGCTTCAAAGCAGAATTTATTCTACAATATATATATATACTGAAAAAAAACGAGAATCAATGAAAGATAAAAAAAGCCTACCTGGATTCCACATCTGCAACAACATCCGGAAGTCAATATTGGTATACTAAATATTACAAAATAAACCAGGAACGGGAACGGAACAAATCGTATACCGTTGTATCCGGATCGTTTATATTGTACCAGACATGGTATGGTTATTTTACATTACACATTCTTATGACATTTTAACATGTCACTGAAAAGTTTCTTTTCATTTATTAAGTTGTATTTTATGTATATTAATCAATTAGTATACCATTTTTCTTTATACTGTACAGTACTGTATACACTTGAGTATGCTGCTTGACATTGTGTACATGCATTTTTAATCTATAAGATTGTTCTGTGATATTTTGCTAGTTTACATATATACCTTGATAGCCTGCATGCTGTTTATTGATGTAACTTTGTCGGCTTTGTTTGTCGTAATAATACCACCACAGTCCTAATGTTCCTTGTTCCTTGTATGCGACGGTAAACAAATATTCTTGTATCTTGTACCATTAACAGGAAGCTGTTTCATTAGATGTGTTAGTTTAAATAACATGGAATTTCCTGTTTACGCACTGTAATGTAGTAGTAAGTCGGTTGTTAAAGCCATTCAATAACTTGTGTTTGCACTGTTCTAAAAATGTACCAAGAATAAATAAAATCTACTTGACTTAACTTGGCTTCTCATAGAACAGCTACATTTTGAAGGAAAGTCAAATTCTGCAAAATACCAAACTAAGTGTAAATGGGATGCTTACCACTTAAATTCTTTTCAGTAACCTATAATAGCAAACACCAATTCAAGTTCAATTCAAATTGAGATGAAATTCAAAATGGCCGTCAGTAGCCATCTTGAATTTTATAGCCATCGTCCGTACTTTTTTCCTGAAAAGGTTACAGTGATCCTCCTAATATAACACATGATATGATATTTACGTCTCTGCCTATTCTACCACCGGAGACAGAGAGGCGCATACAATGTAAACATTTGAATTATAGACTATCGATCTCGTATATAATGGTCTAAGGGAGACAACTCCATCATATACTTGGCAAAGCTAAGTTATTTTGTCTATACACAGTGATAGTTGAAACACTCTTTCAAGTATTGATACAGTTTTTAGCACCAGATTAACTATTGTTTTAATAGGGTCATTCCCTGTATACAGTGTGCCATTAGATATGTCTCTAAATTTTGACTTAATTTTTTAGTTTGAATAACAAAAACATAATAGAAAGGTGTATTGTCCCTATCATAATTTTGTGTAAACTTTGGACAAAAAGAACAGAAAATAGCCAACAGAAAGTTTTACAAAAATTACAAGAGAAATACAAATAACAAAAACAGGATTTTCAAAAGATGCTGAACAAAAATCATTGTTTTTAAAATATTTAAACTTATGAAACACTTTGTGATCTCTATAAGCTGCACAAACTCTATCGTAGTATTACTATGCTTTACGTGTAATGGCAAGGGGCAAGCCACTTTAATATCTGTGATTGTTGGGTACAAGGTAATAAGACTAAAGACCAGGGGCAAGCCACTTTAATATCTGTGATTGTTGGGTACAAGGTGAAAACAGGGAAGTCACCTTAACGTCTGGGTTGACTTTATAATCCACTTAGTCTAATACAGATAAAAAGGCCTGATTGGTCGGGACTATTATATGTCGGTGTATAAATTACACCTAGATGTGTAAATAGACCGTAATAGTTACACACTTTCTATCTCACACCCGTTTACCCCGACGAGACATTGAAACAATTCAGGTCGCCAGGCCTAGGTGAGAGCAATAAATCTGATGTTAGTCAGAGTGAATTAGGTCCATTAGATACTGCCTTCTAAAAGGAATTTTAATCTAAAACAAACTCCACGTAAAAGTCTTACAACACAGAGATTTACAAAATACATGTTTAATTCAACATAAAGACATTGTACCTGACAACAAGGACCTACCATCTATACCGCGGGTATAAATACAATGTACCTGACAACAAGGACCTACCATATGTACCGCGGGTATAAATACAATGTACCTGACAACAAGGACCTAGGGTATCAATACAATGTACCTGGCAACAAGGACCTACCATCTATACCGCGGGTATAAATACAATGTACCTGACAAACAAGGACCTACCAAATATACCACGGGTATAAATACAATGTAACCGACAACAAGGACCTACCATCTATACCGCGGGTATAAATACAATGTACCTGACAACAAGGACCTACCATCTATACCGCGGGTATCAATACAATGTACCTGACAACAAGGACCTACCATCTATACCGCGGGTATAAATACAATGTACCTGACAACAAGGACCTACCATCTATACCGCGGGTATAAATACAATGTACCTGACAACAAGGACCTACCATCTATACCGCGGGTATCAATACAATGTACCTGACAACAAGGACCTACCATCTATACCGCGGGTATAAATACAATGTACCTGACAAACAAGGACCTACCATCTATACCGCGGGTATAAATACAATGTAACCGACAACAAGGACCTACCATCTATACCGCGGGTATAAATACAATGTACCTGACAACAAGGACCTACCATCTATACCGCGGGTATAAATACAATGTACCTGACAACAAGGACCTACCATCTATACCGCGGGTATAAATACAATGTAACCGACAACAAGGACCTACCATCTATACCGCGGGTATAAATACAATGTACCTGACAACAAGGACCTACCATCTATACCGCGGGTATAAATACAATGTACCTGACAACAAGGACCTACCATCTATACCGCGGGTATAAATACAATGTACCTGACAACAAGGACCTACCATCTATACCGCGGGTATAAATACAATGTAACCGACAACAAGGACCTACCATCTATACCGCGGGTATAAATACAATGTACCTGACAACAAGGACCTACCATCTATACCGCGGGTATAAATACAATGTACCTGACAACAAGGACCTACCATCTATACCGCGGGTATAAATACAATGTACCTGACAACAAGGACCTACCATCTATACCGCGGGTATAAATACAATGTACCTGACAACAAGGACCTACCATCTATACCGCGGATATAAATACAATGTACCTGACAACAAGGACCTACCATCTATACCGCGGGTATAAATACAATGTACCTGACAACAAGGACCTACTATCTATACCGCCGGTATAAATACAATGTACCTGACAACAAGGACCTACCATCTATACCGCCAGTATAAATACAATGTACCTGACAACAAGGACCTACCATCTATACCGCGGGTATAAATACAATGTACCTGACAACAAGGACCTACCATCTATACCGCGGGTATAAATACAATGTACCTGACAACAAGGACCTACAATCTATACCACGGGTATCAATACAATGTACCTGACAACAAGGACCTACCATCTATACCGCGGGTATCAATACAATGTACCTGACAACAAGGATTTACCATCTATACCGCGGGTATAAATACAATGTACCTGACAACAAGGACCTTCCATCTATACCGCGGGTATAAATACAATGTACCTGACAAACAAGGACCTAACATCTATACCGCGGGTATAAATACAATGTACCTGACAACAAGGACCTACCATCTATACCGCGGGTATAAATACAATGTACCCGACAACAAGGACCTACCATCTATACCGCGGGTATAAATACAATGTAACCGACAACAAGGACCTACCATCTATACCGCGGGTATAAATACAATGTAACCGACAACAAGGACCTACCATCTATACCACGGGTATAAATACAATGTACCTGACAACAAGGACCTACCATCTATACCGCGGGTATAAATACAATGTACTGACAAACAAGGACCTACCATCTATACCGCGGGTATAAATACAATGTACCTGACAACAGGGACCTACCATCTATACCGCGGGTATAAATACAATGTACCCGACAACAAGGACCTACCATCTATACCGCCGGTATAAATACAATGTACCCGACAACAAGGACCTACCATCTATACCGCGGGTATAAATACAATGTACCTGAAAACAAGAACCTACCATCTGTACCGCGGGTATAAATACAATGTACCTGACAACAAGGACCTACCATCTATACCGCGGGTATAAATACAATGTAACCGACAACAAGGACCTACCATCTATACCGCGGGTATAAATACAATGTACCTGACAACAAGGACCTACCATCTATACCGCCGGTATAAATACAATGTACCTGACAACAAGGACCTACCATCTATACCGCCGGTATCAATACAATGTACCTGACAACAAGGACCTACCATCTATACCGCCGGTATAAATACAATGTACCTGACAAACAAGGACCTACCATCTATACCGCGGGTATAAATACAATGTAACCAACAACAAGGACCTACCATCTATACCGCCGGTATAAATACAATGTACCTGACAACAAGGACCTACCATCTATACCGCGGGTATAAATACAATGTACCCGACAACAAGGACCTACCATCTATACCGCGGGTATAAATACAATGTACCTGAAAACAAGAACCTACCATCTATATCGCGGGTATAAATACAATGTACCTGACAACAAGGACCTATCATCTATACCGCGGGTATAAATACAATGTAACCGACAACAAGGACCTACCATCTATACCGCGGGTATAAATACAATGTACCTGACAACAAGGACCTACCATCTATACCGCGGGTATAAATACAATGTACCTGACAACAAGGACCTACAATCTATACCACGGGTATAAATACAATGTACCTGACAACAAGGACCTACCATCTATACCGCGGGTATAAATACAATGTACCTGACAACAAGGATCTACCATCTATACCGCGGGTATAAATACAATGTACCTGACAACAAGGACCTTCCATCTATACCGCGGGTATAAATACAATGTACCTGACAAACAAGGACCTAACATCTATACCGCGGGTATAAATACAATGTACCTGACAACAAGGACCTACCATCTATACCGCCGGTATAAATACAATGTAACCGACAACAAGGACCTACCATCTATACCGCGGGTATAAATACAATGTACCCGACAACAAGGACCTACCATCTATACCGCGGGTATAAATACAATGTACCTGAAAACAAGAACCTACCATCTATATCGCGGGTATAAATACAATGTAACCGACAACAAGGACCTACCATCTATACCGCGGGTATAAATACAATGTACCTGACAACAAGGACCTACCATCTATACCGCGGGTATAAATACAATGTACCTGACAACAAGGACCTACAATCTATACCACGGGTATAAATACAATGTGCCTGACAACAAGGACCTACCATCTATACCGCGGGTATAAATACAATGTACTGACAAACAAGGACCTACCATCTATACCGCGGGTATAAATACAATGTACCTGACAACAGGGACCTACCATCTATACCGCGGGTATAAATACAATGTACCTGAAAACAAGAACCTACCATCTGTACCGCGGGTATAAATACAATGTACCTGACAACAAGGACCTACCATCTATACCGCGGGTATAAATACAATGTAACCGACAACAAGGACCTACCATCTATACCGCGGGTATAAATACAATGTACCTGACAACAAGGACCTACCATCTATACCGCCGGTATAAATACAATGTACCTGACAACAAGGACCTACCATCTATACCGCCGGTATAAATACAATGTACCTGACAACAAGGACCTACCATCTATACCGCCTGTATAAATACAATGTACCTGACAACAAGGACCTACCATCTATACCGCCGGTATGAATACAATGTACCTGACAAACAAGGACCTACCATCTATACCGCGGGTATAAATACAATGTAACCAACAACAAGGACCTACCATCTATACCGCCGGTATAAATACAATGTACCTGACAACAAGGACCTACCATCTATACCGCGGGTATAAATACAATGTACCCGACAACAAGGACCTACCATCTATACCGCGGGTATAAATACAATGTACCTGAAAACAAGAACCTACCATCTATATCGCGGGTATAAATACAATGTACCTGACAACAAGGACCTATCATCTATACCGCGGGTATAAATACAATGTAACCGACAACAAGGACCTACCATCTATACCGCGGGTATAAATACAATGTACCTGACAACAAGGACCTACCATCTATACCGCGGGTATAAATACAATGTACCTGACAACAAGGACCTACAATCTATACCACGGGTATAAATACTATGTACCTGACAACAAGGACCTACCATCTATACCGCGGGTATAAATACAATGTACCTGACAACAAGGACCTACCATCTATACCGCGGGTATAAATACAATGTTCCTGACAACAAGGACCTTCCATCTATACCGCGGGTATAAATTCAATGTACCTGACAAACAAGGACCTAACATCTATACCGCGGGTATAAATACAATGTACCTGACAACAAGGACCTACCATCTATACCGCGGGTATAAATACAATGTACCTGAAAACAAGAACCTACCATCTATACCGCGGGTATAAATACAATGTACCTGACAACAAGGACCTACCATCTATACCGCGGGTATAAATACAATGTAACCGACAACAAGGACCTACCATCTATACCGCGGGTATAAATACAATGTACCTGACAACAGGGACCTACCATCTATACCGCGGGTATAAATACAATGTACCCGACAACAAGGACCTACCATCTATACCGCCGGTATAAATACAATGTACCCGACAACAAGGACCTACCATCTATACCGCGGGTATAAATACAATGTACCTGAAAACAAGAACCTACCATCTGTACCGCGGGTATAAATACAATGTACCTGACAACAAGGACCTACCATCTATACCGCGGGTATAAATACAATGTAACCGACAACAAGGACCTACCATCTATACCGCGGGTATAAATACAATGTACCTGACAACAAGGACCTACCATCTATACCGCCGGTATAAATACAATGTACCTGACAACAAGGACCTACCATCTATACCGCCGGTATAAATACAATGTACCTGACAACAAGGACCTACCATCTATACCGCCGGTATAAATACAATGTACCTGACAACAAGGACCTACCATCTATACCGCCGGTATAAATACAATGTACCTGACAAACAAGGACCTACCATCTATACCGCGGGTATAAATACAATGTAACCAACAACAAGGACCTACCATCTATACCGCCGGTATAAATACAATGTACCTGACAACAAGGACCTACCATCTATACCGCGGGTATAAATACAATGTACCCGACAACAAGGACCTACCATCTATACCGCGGGTATAAATACAATGTACCTGAAAACAAGAACCTACCATCTATATCGCGGGTATAAATACAATGTACCTGACAACAAGGACCTATCATCTATACCGCGGGTATAAATACAATGTAACCGACAACAAGGACCTACCATCTATACCGCGGGTATAAATACAATGTACCTGACAACAAGGACCTACCATCTATACCGCGGGTATAAATACAATGTACCTGACAACAAGGACCTACAATCTATACCACGGGTATAAATACAATGTACCTGACAACAAGGACCTACCATCTATACCGCGGGTATAAATACAATGTACCTGACAACAAGGACCTACCATCTATACCGCGGGTATAAATACAATGTTCCTGACAACAAGGACCTTCCATCTATACCGCGGGTATAAATTCAATGTACCTGACAAACAAGGACCTAACATCTATACCGCGGGTATAAATACAATGTACCTGACAACAAGGACCTACCATCTATACCGCGGGTATAAATACAATGTAACCGACAACAAGGACCTACCATCTATACCGCGGGTATAAATACAATGTACCTGACAACAAGGACCTACCATCTATACCGCCGGTATAAATACAATGTACCTGACAACAAGGACCTACCATCTATACCGCCGGTATAAATACAATGTACCTGACAACAAGGACCTACCATCTATACCGCCGGTATAAATACAATGTACCTGACAAACAAGGACCTACCATCTATACCGCGGGTATAAATACAATGTAACCAACAACAAGGACCTACCATCTATACCGCCGGTATAAATACAATGTACCTGAAAACAAGAACCTACCATCTGTACCGCGGGTATAAATACAATGTACCTGACAACAAGGACCTACCATCTATACCGCGGGTATAAATACAATGTAACCGACAACAAGGACCTACCATCTATACCGCGGGTATAAATACAATGTACCTGACAACAAGGACCTACCATCTATACCGCCGGTATAAATACAATGTACCTGACAACAAGGACCTACCATCTATACCGCCGGTATAAATACAATGTACCTGACAAACAAGGACCTACTATCTATACCGCGGGTATAAATACAATGTACCTGACAACAAGGACCTACCATCTATACCGCGGGTATAAATACAATGTACCTGACAACAAGGACCTACCATCTATACCACGGGTATAAATACAATGTACCTGACAACAAGGACCTACCATCTATACCGCGGGTATAAATACAATGTACCTGACAACAAGGACCTACCACCTATACCGCGGGTATAAATACAATGTACCTGACAACAAGGACCTACCATCTATACCGCGGGTATAAATACAATGTACCTGACAACAAGGACCTACCATCTATACCGCGGGTATAAATACAATGTACCCGACAACAAGGACCTACCATCTATACCGCGGGTATAAATACAATGTACCCGACAACAAGGACCTACCATCTATACCGCGGGTATAAATACAATGTACCTGACAACAAGGACCTACCATCTATACCGCGGGTATAAATACAATGTACCCGACAACAAGGACCTACCATCTATACCGCGGGTATAAATACAACGTACCTGACAACAAGGACCTACCATCTATACCGCGGGTATAAATACAATGTACCTGACAACAAGGACCTACCATCTATACCGCGGGTATAAATACAATGTACCCGACAACAAGGACCTACCATCTGTACCGCGGGTATAAATACAATGTAACCGACAACAAGGACCTACCATCTATACCGCGGGTATAAATACAATGTACCTGACAACTAGGACCTACCATCTATACCGCGGGTATAAATACAATGTACCTGACAACATGGACCTACCATCTATACCGCGGGTATAAATACAATGTAACCGACAACAAAGACCTACCATCTATACCGCGGGTATAAATACAAAGTACCTGACAACAAGGACCTAGGGTATAAATACAATGTACCTGACAACAAGGACCTACCATCTATACCGCGGGTATAAATACAATGTACCTGACAAACAAGGACCTACCATCTATACCGCGGGTATAAATACAATGTACCTGACAACATGGACCTACCATCTATACCGCGGGTATAAATACAATGTAACCGACAACAAGGACCTACCATCTATACCGCGGGTATAAATACAATGTACCTGACAACAAGGACCTACCATCTATACCGCGGGTATACATACAATGTAACCGACAACAAGGACCTACCATCTATACCGCGGGTATACATACAATGTAACCGACAACAAGGACCTACCATCTATACCGCGGGTATAAATACAATGTACCTGACAACAAGGACCTACCATCTATACCGCGGGTATAAATACAATGTAACCGACAACAAGGACCTACCATCTATACCGCGGGTATAAATACAATGTACCTGACAGACAAGGACCTACCATCTATACCGCGGGTATACATACAATGTACCTGACAACAAGGACCTACCATCTATACCGCGGGTATAAATACAATGTAACCGACAACAAGGACCTACCATCTATACCGCGGGTATAAATACAACGTACCTGACAACAAGGACCTACCATCTATACCGCGGGTATAAATACAATGTACCTGACAACAAGGACCTACATGTACCATCTATACCGCGGGTATAAATACAATGTACCTGACAACAAGGACCTACCATCTATACCGCGGGTATAAATACAACGTACCTGACAACAAGGACCTACCATCTATACCGCGGGTATAAATACAATGTAACCGACAACAAGGACCTACCATCTGTACTGCGGGTATAAATACAATGTAACCGACAACAAGGACCTACCATCTATACCGCGGGTATAAATACAATGTACCTGACAACAAGGACCTACCATCTATACCGCGGGTATAAATACAATGTAACCGACAACAAGGACCTACCATCTATACCGCGGGTATAAATACAATGTAACCGACAACAAGGACCTACCATCTATACCGCGGGTATAAATACAATGTACCTGACAACAAGGACCTACCATCTATACCGCGGGTATAAATACAATGTACCTGACAACAAGGACCTACCATCTATACCGCGGGTATAAATACAATGTAACCGACAACAAGGACCTACCATCTATACCGCGGGTATAAATACAATGTAACCGACAACAAGGACCTACCATCTATACCGCGGGTATACATACAATGTAACCGACAACAAGGACCTACCATCTATACCGCGGGTATAAATACAACGTACCTGACAACAAGGACCTACCATCTATACCGCGGGTATAAATACAACGTACCTGACAACAAGGACCTACCATCTATACCGCGGGTATAAATACAATGTACCTGACAGCAATGACCTACCATCTATACCGCGGGTATAAATACAATGTACCTGACAACAAGGACCTACCATCTATACCGCGGGTATAAATACAATGTACCTGACAAACAAGGACCTACCATCTATACCGCGGGTATAAATACAATGTACCTGACAACAAGGACCTACAATCTATACAGTTCTCTGGAGGACGAGACTTGACATCCACGCTAGTATCATCGACTAGTTTCTCATGCCTTGCCTTTGTCTGTAAAACGTAAGGGTAATACAGTCGTCATTGTTATGGTCATATTGTGACACATATATATATACTCTGGAATTGATTTAACAGAATATGGGTTTGGAGATTTCAAAAGAGCTTCAAATTAACCTTTTACACCCGTTTCAGTGTAAATATCTCTTTTGTTCGTCCTTTGCCTCCATTTTGTCGAATCCGAGTTAGAATGACACTTTCTAATCTCTTGTAATGACGAATATTTCAGAACATGACTGAAACTAAAGAATTACAAACAGCATCCTAAAATATATAATAATACACTGTATTACAAACAGTATCCCAAAAATATATAGTGATACACTGTATTACAAAGAGTATCCCGAAATATATAATAATACACTGTATTACAAACAGTATCCCAAAATATATAACAATACACTGTATTACAAACAGTATCCCAACATATATAGTAATACACTGTATTACAAACAGTGTCCCGAAATATATAGTGATACACTGTATTACAAACAGTATCCCAAAATATATAGTAATACACTGTATTACAAACAGTATCACAACATATAAAACAATACACTGTATTACAAACAGTGTCCCAAAATATATAATAATACACTGTATTACAAACAGTATCCCAACATATATAGTAATACACTGTATTACAAACAGTATCCCAAAATATATAGTGATACACTGTATTACAAACAGTGTCCCAAAATATATAGTAATACACTGTATTACAAACAGTATCCCAACATATATAGTGATACACTGTATTACAAACAGTATCCCAAACTATATAGTAATACACTGTATTACAAACAGTATCCCAACATATATAATAATACACTGTATTACAAACAGTATCCCAAAATATATAACAATACACTGTATTACAAACAGTATCCCAAAATATAAAACAATACACTGTATTACAAACAGTATCCCAAAATATAAAACAATACACTGTATTACAAACAGTATCCCAAAATATAAAACAATACACTGTATTACAAACAGTATCCCAAAATATAAAACAATACACTGTATTACAAACAGTATCCCAAAATATATAACAATACACTGTATTACAAACAGTATCCCAAAATATAAAACAATACACTGTATTACAAACAGTATCCCAAAATATAAAACAATACACTGTATATTGATTTAGTAGCAGACCTACAGGTACAAACGAGATAAATTAACCAAAACTTTACAGCTTGCTGTAGTGAAATTCGGTAAGATTTCAGTTACCTTAAACATTTAAATGACCCCTGCTAAATACGATATGAATTTAAAGTTGGGTTCATATAAACATAACATTGGATATTGTCACGCGTTTGATAGCAAGGGTGTTTAATACTTTAAACTGAATCAACTTAAACCACAATACTTGTAACCTCCACCGAGAGCTCTTCACGAAACAAGCCCACAATGACAGAGATTCACCTGTGTATTTATCATAAATGATATGTAGATATTGTTATCAGACATGTAATTACAATTTTAGGAGGGATGTGTATTTTGACCGAATCTTGATCTAAACCGGGGCCCACTGTTAAACTACTAGCAATTGTTTTTTTTACAAAACGATATACAGTTGTATATACATTGTACATTATGTCTAAATTCACTTCTCGGACCCTTGTGCTAGCACCCACGGCGACGTGTAACGTGGTGTTTTCGACAGACGCTTGTCACTTCTTTTGAATTTGTTTTGATATGTTACTTTTTACTTCCACATTGGAGTAAGTTACCGGGTATATGTTACTTAGTTTACGGCGGCTTCAATAACTTCGACATAACTACAATAATAGAACTGCACGTGCATGTAATATCAGTTATTTCAAAATCACACAATATGTCCCTTGGGTATTGTTTGTTACTGAGAGACCGACTTACGGTTATTTATGGTAGTCTAGAATGATGGGTAACTGAGGGGTCAGTTTTCTGTTAGTTACGGTAATAAAGTGTTATTGATAACTGAGGGGTCAGTTTCTGTTAATTACGGTAATATAGTGTTATTGATAACTGAGAGACCAGTTTTCTGTTAATTACGGTAATATAGTGTGATCGGTAACTGAGGGACCGGTTCTCTGTTAATTACGGTAATAAAGTGTGATCGGTAACTGAGGGACCGGTTCTCTCTTAATTACGGTAATATAGTGTGATTGGTAACTGAGGGACCGGTTCTCTGTTAATTACGGTAATATAGTGTGATTGGTAACTGAGGGACCGGTTCTCTGTTAATTACGGTAATAAAGTGTGATCGGTAACTGAGGGACCGGTTCTCTGTTAATTACGGTAATATAGTGTGATTAGTAACTGAGGGACTCGCTCTCTGTCAATTACGGTAAAATAGTGTGATTGGTAACTGAGGGACTGGTTCTCTGTCAATTACGGTAATATAGTGTTATTGGTAACTGAGGGACCGGTTCTCTGTTAATTACGGTAATATAGAGTGATTGGTAACTGAGGGACTGGTTCTCTGTCAATTATGGTAATATAGTGTGATTGGTAACTGAGGGACCGGTTCTCTGTTAATTACGGTAATACAATATCATTCGTTTTACGACGATATAATACGGTATTGCTGATTACCGCAGGGCCGGCTTTCTCTATGTCTAAACACGGTAAGTGTCGTATAAATGCCATTTGTGTACTAACACATGTACCGGAAAAATGTATTGACCAGACATATATATATACCTGTGCAAGTGGTGAGTGATCGTGTACCTGTGGTTTACCTGTAAATTCTTATGACTCACCTGAAATCCCATGCCAAAATGTATAAGGTCTGCTGGCTCTAATCAGTTTAAACCTTTCTTCAAACCCTCAATTCGTGGTATTGAGTGCAGAAGTTTAAAGTACTATTTCAGCATGCAGTGTGTGTTACTGTACCGCGGATCAGTGGATGTGTTACTATAACCAGCCAGGAGTCACAGGTATGTTACTAACCCCTCATAGATACACCTTTATATCAGTTACCTCCCTTACCGTTAGAGGTTACCTCGTGACCGGTAACTCTACAGGTAGGCCCTTATTGTAGTAACTGGTTACCTCCCTTACCGTTAGAGGTTACCTCGTGACCGTCATCACTACAGGTAGGCCCTTATTGTAGTAACTGGTTACCTCCCTTACTGTTAGACGTTACCACGTGGCCGTCCCCTCCACAGGTAGGCCCTTATTGTAGTTACTGGTTACCTCCCTTACCGTTAGAGGTTACCTCGTGACCGTCATCACTACAGGTAGGCCCTTATTGTAGTAACTGGTTACCTCCCTTACCGTTAGAGGTTAACACGTGGCCGTCCCCTCCACAGGTAGGCCCTTATTGTAGTTACTGGTTACCTCCATTACCGTTAGAGGTTACCACGTGACCGTCACCTCTACAGGTAGGCCCTTGTTGTAGTTACTGGCTACCTCTCTTACCATAGGTTACCACGCGACCCTTCAGTAGTCATATTTACTTTCCATATAGTCACACGACAATGATTTCTTGTTATCGTAGAGATTTAAGACACAGGGTTTAGACGCTTTCCTATGGAACATAATGCAATGCTTTTTGTCTGATGCCTTATCACTTGCAGTTGAGATATATACATGTTTGGTATCACTGGAAAGATCAGAGACGAGTTCAGGATGGATAAATGCTGAAAGCAACTAACTTGATTTCCTGTCAATAAAATGTGATTTGATATCGGACCCTGGGGTTAAATATTAATGGTTGTGCAACAAAATCCTTACATAAACCATACTGTCACAGGTTATCTCCCTTACTGTCACAGGTTATCTCCCTTACTGTCACAGATTATCTCCCTTATTGCCAATTCTCAAATAGATCTTCCTCTGATTTTGTTGACTTGTACCCTCCCCAATGACTTTTGAAGTGTTCATTGCTGACCAATGCCTGTTATAAAGGCCATAACAAAGGCACCGACCATTTAACTACGGGAGGGTCTGTGATTTTTATCAGGGTCAATTATTGTTTTTTTTTACAAACTCTGTGGAAAATAGTTTTTTTCTGCCTAGAATGAAAGGCAAACTTTTTTGTCAGCAACAACCTTTTTTTCCATATCCGTTATCAAAGTTTAATAACTCTTTATTATTTTTACTTCGGTTTGAACTTTTCAAAGTTTTTTTTTTAATTTTCCAATGGCATTAAGAAAATTTCATTTGTTTTGAAATAAAGTGTTAATATTTGTGATTGCATCAGATACAGATCTAATGCATGTCAAATATCAGCAAAATATCTTAATTGTCCAGGTAGTAAAAGGAGATAATTAAGTATTTTGGTGTGATCAATAAGTTTGATAAAATAAAGCAATACTATATATTATGTATTAACATGTTGAAACAAAACAAGAATTAATACATCACAACCACTTTTATTATGCTATTGTAAGAATGGACTTCACACAATAATTTTGAATATATAATTATGAAGAAATTCAAAAATTATACATGTATTAGATATTAAAAACAATTGCAAAGTCCCCGAAAAAAAGAAGATTTTTTCTTTGTTATCTTAAAGGAGCAAACTTGTTTAGCCTCAATTTACAAACAAACTTTTTTCAAAAAAATCCCAGCCCCCAGACAATATCCTAGGTATGTTAGTGAGACAATGTAGGAAACGTTACACAGTGTCCTAGTGAGACAATGTATATAAATGATACGCACATGGGATTTTAATTGTGTGAGCACAACGACATGTTATGCAACACATACAACTCGAAAATGACCGATACCGGCAGATGGAGTCACACCAGTGGAACTTGTACCAACATTTTACTTGTATGCGTCGCCATTCCTCACATTCACTCTGTCTTAAAATTGTAGCAGTCCCATTTACTGTAATAAAACTTACAATGTAATATAATATCAGCCTCTTACCCGTGTCCTTATACCGTGTGTTACTACCCGTGTCATTACACCGTGTTACTACCCGTGTCCTTACACCGTGTGTTACTACCTGTGTCCTTACACCGTGTGTTACTACCCGTGTCCTTACACTGTGTGTTACTACCCGTGTCCTTACACCGTGTGTTACTACCCGTGTCCTTACACCGTGTGTTACTACCCGTGTCCTTACAATGTGTTACTACCCGTGTCCTTACACCGTGTGTAACTACCCGTGTCATTACACCGTGTGTTACTACCCGTGTCCTTACAATGTGTTACTACCCGTGTCCTTACATCGTGTGTTACTACCCGTGGCCTTACATCGTGTGTTACTATCCGTGTCCTTACACTGTGTATTACTACCCGTGCCCTTACACTGTATTACTACTCGTGTCCTTACACCGTGTGTAACTACCCGTGTCCTTACACCGTGTGTTACTATCCGTGTCCTTACACTGTGTGTTACTACCCGTGTCCTTACACCGTGTGTTACTACCCGTGTCCTTACACCGTGTGTTACTACCCGTGGCCTTACATCGTGTGTTACTACCCGTGGCCTTACATCGTGTTACTACCCGTGTCCTTACACCGTGTGTTACTACTCGTGTCCTTACACCGTGTGTTACTACCCGTGTCCTTACACCGTGTGTTACTACCCGTGTCCCTACACCGTGTGTTACTACCCGTGTCCTTACACTTTGTGTTACTACCCGTGTCCTTACACTGTGTTACTACCCGTGTCCTTACACCGTGTGTTACTACCCGTGTCCTTACACCGTGTGTTACTATCCGTGTCCTTACACCGTGTGTTACTACCCGTGGCCTTACATCGTGTTACTACCCGTGTCCTTACACCGTGTGTTACTACTCGTGTCCTTACACTGTGTTACTACCCGTGTCCTTACACCGTGTGTTACTACCCGTGTCCTTACACCGTGTGTTACTACCCGTGTCCTTACACTGTGTGTTACTACCCTTGTCCTTACACTGTGTGTTACTACCCGTGTCCTTACACCGTGTTACTACCCGTGTCCTTACACTGTGTGTTACTACCCGTGTCCTTACACCGTGTGTTACTACCCTTGTCCTTACACTGTGTTACTACCCGTGTGTTACTACCCGTGTCCTTACACCGTGTGTTACTACCCGTGTCCTTACACCGTGTGTTACTACCCGTGTCCTTAAACCGTGTGTTACTACCCGTGTCCCTACACCGTGTGTTACTACCCTTGTCCTTACACTGTGTGTTACTACCCGTGTCCTTACACCGTGTGTTACTACCCGTGTCCTTACACCGTGTGTTACTACCCGTGTCCTTACACCGTGTGTTACTACCCGTGTCCTTACACCGTGTGTTACTACCCGTGTCCCTACACCGTGTGTTACTACCCGTGTCCTTACACCGTGTGTTACTACCCTTGTCCTTACACCGTGTGTTACTACTCGTGTCCTTACACCGTGTGTTACTACTCGTGTCCTTACACCGTGTGTTACTACCCGTGTCCTTACACCGTGTGTTACTACCCGTGTCCTTACACCGTGTGTTACTTCCCGTGTCATAACACTGTGTTACTACCCGTGTCCTTACACCGTGTGTTACTACCCGTGTCCTTACACCGTGTGTTACTACCCGTGTCCTTACACCGTGTGTTACTACCCGTGTCCTTACACCGTGTGTTACTACCCGTGTCCTATTACCGTGTTACTACCCGTTGATGACGAATGGTTATATCCCCCACTCCCCACCACGGACACCTAGTTCCCTAGGTGTGGTGCTTATCACACCTGTCTGACACGTGTACGCCTGGAATACGAGACAGGTAGATCACAGGTGTGAGGTCATCCCGTTTGTAAACACAAGGTTCTGTGATCGTCTGACTGTCGTAAACTCACTAAAGCATGTTAATTGTATACATTTTTTTAAGTCGTTGACAGTTTGACAGGAAAACTTTACTGGTGTGTATTGACTCTAGGTCATGGTACAGTGGTCATTCACAGACACGGATCATCGGATATGGAGTTAGAATGAGCTTTAATACCAAACGGTAGTACATGTGTTTGTAAGATGTACACAAACTCGGACATAGGTGTCATTGTGTATTAAGGTAAGTTCGATGTGAGAACATGTGTGTGTTTTATTGTCTATAGTAACGTTTCATTGTTTGTTTAGTTTGTATAACTATTTGTTTGATAAAGACCGACATTTATAGGGCTATAATAACGACATTCTGATACAATTGATATGGAGTCACGCTGTCCTCCAACATGACGAAAGTCATAAAGACAACATTAAAATGTTGCTTCCAAAAAGTGGTAACATCGAGATTTTAAACATCAATATCCCTCACATATCGCAAAGTCTTAGTCAGTGACAGTCCCGGAAATACGGAATTATTTATAATTCGTATTATGTAACAACCTAGAAGGTCATTACGCAGACCTGCTAACTAGTTCTATACCTAGGCCAGAAAACGATTACACCACGACTAACATTGTTTTAAAATATTTGCATATTAATTATTGTATAGAATAATATTTGCATGATGTACACAGTAACACAGAGATAGGGGTCGCTCAATAACGCTTTCCATAGGTTTGCTAGTACAATGTAATTTTCCCATTCACAGCCGGAAATTGCTTAATAAATATGTTTTGTCGGTCGTTTAAAATCAATATGAACGATTTTTTGTTGATTGTGGTTACACAACAGTCTACCAGGGATGGTACAACCGACATCATACATACAGGATCTATCACGAGGTTTTACTGCAGTTATAAAAATGACACGAGTTTTATAATTTATCATTTTGTAAGTTTCTAACAAGATAACAAGGACATAAGGTATGTACAATGTAGTGTCATCCTAAGTGGAAACGAATATGAATTAATCAAATAACCGTTTTTTCCCCGAAAGTCTCTTTTAAGTCGAAAATTCAAACGACATTAACCCTTTTCCATAGTAATATTTATAATGACGTCAAACCACAATCAGGAAGCATGTGACGTCATAAGAGATGTTAGACAGCCCTACGCGTACGTGCACATGTACGCGTAGAAGGGTATTCCCCAGACTTTGTGTGCAAGATATCATCAATTTATGTGGTTTTACATCTGCTGCACGTAGCAATAACTTGTAGTGCGGCGATGACAAGGAAGTTCAAACGTGTAGACGATTGAGTTTGAATGACGGATTTTTCTGTAGATTATGTTTTTGATCATCTGTGTTTTCTGACAAAATATTACATCTAGCTTTTTTTTTTGCTTTAGATACAAAATACTGAGAAATCGAGTGTAAAAAGTACCTACATACACGTACATTACGTAAAGACGTTTTACGATGTGTAACCTGCACGCACGTACATGTGTGGGCAACATCTTGTAGGGGTGTGTTGGGACAACATATCGTAGGCGTGGGTTGGGGGCAACATCTTGTAGGGGTGGTTTGGGGGCAACATCTTGTAGGGGTGTGTTGGGACAACATCTTGTAGGGGTGCGTTAGGGCAACATATCGTAGGCGTGGGTTGGGGGCAACATCTTGTAGACGTGGGTTTGGGGAAACATCTTGTAGGGGTGGGTTGGGGCAACATCTTTTAGGGGTGCGTTGGGACAACATATCGTAGGCGTGGGTTGGGGGCAACATCTTGTAGGCGTGGGTTGGGGGCAACATCTTGTAGGGGTGGGTTGGGGCAACATCTTGTAGGGGTGGGTTGGGGGAAACATCTTGTAGGGGTGGGTTGGGGCAACATCTTGTAGGGGTGCGTTGGGACAACATATCGTAGGCGTGGGTTGGGGCAACATCTTGTTGGGGTGTGTTGGGGGCAACATCTTATAGAGGTGTGTTGGGGCAACATCTTGTAGGGATGTGTTGGGGCAACATCTTATAGGGGTGTGTTGGGGGAAACATCTTGTAGGAATAGGTTGGGGACAACATCTAGTAGGGGTGGGTTGGGGCAACATCTAGTAGGGGTGGGTTGGGACAACATCTAGTAGGGGTGGGTTGGGGACAACATCTAGTAGGGGTGTGTTGGGACAACATATCGTAGGCGTGGGTTGGGGGCAACATCTTGTAGGGGTGGGTTGGGGGCAACATCTTGTAGGGGTGTGTTGGGACAACATATCGTAGGCGTGGGTTGGGGCAACATATCGTAGGCGTGGGTTGGGGGCAACATCTTGTAGGCGTGGGTTGGGGGAAACATATTGTAGGGGTGGGTTGGGGCAACATCTTGTAGGGGTGCGTTGGGACAACATATCGTAGGCGTGGGTTGGGGGCAACATCTTGTAGGGGTGTGTTGGGGGCAACATCTTATAGGGGTGTGTTGGGGCAACATCTTGTAGGGGTGTGTTGGGGCAACATCTTATAGGGGTGTGTTGGGGCAACATCTTGTAGGGATAGGTTGGGGACAACATCTAGTAGGGGTGGGTTGGGGGCAACATCTAGTAGGGGTGGTTTGGGGACAACATCTAGTAGGGGTGGGTTGGGGGCAACATCTAGTAGGGGTGGTTTGGGGCAACATCTAGTAGGGGTGGGTTGGGGGAAAATCCTGTGGTGGGTGGGGGGTCAAACATCTTGTAGACGTGGGTTAGGGGCAACATCTAGTAGGGGTGGGTTGGGGACAACATCTAGTAGCGGTGGGTGGGGCAACATCTTTTGTTGGGTTGGGGCAACATCTTGTAGGGGTGAGTTGGGGACAACATCTAGTAGGAGTGGGTTGGGGGCAACATCTTGTAGGGATAGGTTGGGGACAACATCTAGTAGGGGTGGGTTGGGGGCAACATCTAGTAGGGGTGGGTTGGGGACAACATCTAGTAGGGGTGGGTTGGGGACAACATCTAGTAGCGGTGGGTGGGGGAAACATCTTGTGTTGGGTTGGGGCAACATCTTGTAGGGGTGGGTTGGGGACAACATCTAGTAGGGGTGGGTTGGGGGCAACATCTTGTAGGGATAGGTTGGGGACAACATCTAGTAGGGGTGGGTTGGGGGCAACATCTAGTAGGGGTGGGTTTGGGAAACATCTTGTGTTGGGTTGGGGCAACATCTTGTAGGGGTGGGTTAGGGGCAACATCTTGTAGGGATGGGTGGGGCAACATCTTTTAGGGGTGGGTTGGGGGCAACATCTTGTAGGGGTGGGTTGGGGGCAACATCTTGTAGGGATGGGTGGGGCAACATCTAGTAGGGGTGGGTTGGGGGCAACATCTTTAGTGGTGGGTTGAGGGCAACATCTTGTGGTGGGGGCAAAACCTTGTAGGGGTGGGTTTGGGGTAACATCTTGTAGGGGAGGGTTGGGAAAACATCTTGTGGTGGGGTAGGGGCAACATTTTGTAGGGGTGGGTTGGGGGCAACATCTTGTAGAGGTGGATTGGGGACAACATCTTGCAGGGGAGGGTTGGGGCAATATGGGTGGGATGTTGTGGAGTGGGGGTAAAATCTTGTGGGGTGGGGTGGTTAAGGGGTTGGGGCAAGGTATCAACTAAAGATTTACACGGGATCATTGAAGAATTGTTTAAAGAATGATTGCAGGTGTTCCAAAGGTACCAATCTGGAAAATAAATCGAATCATAATACAATAATGTTACGTTCACAAACTGAGGAACTGGGGCAGTGTCAACAAAACTACTAAGGCAATGACCGTCGATAATTATCACGAAATTAATTATTGCTCAATTAGATGTTGGCGAGTATGAAACTTCATCTCAAACCTACCCACCATTAATGTTCTGCCATCATACATTCCCTGTTTGTACGTAACAACAATATGTCCCAGAGACGCTGGAATCGTTGCACATACTTGGTGTCATCATTATTTCATACTTATTGATTACATGCAAAAGGTAACATATGTTTTATGTGACGTAAACGTAACACTAATTTATCGATCTATAATTCACTAAGAGTTACACTGAATTATAGATGACATTATAGCTGTACAGGTATGTACATTGTAAGGCAACACCGGCTTGTATACACACCTGTCCGTATAGGTGTCTGTCCATACCGATGTCCGTTCATATAGGTGTCTGTCCATACTGGTGTCCGTCATTGTAGGTATTAGCCAATACTAGTACCCGTCCGTACATGTGTCAGTCCATACTAGTGTCCGTCCGTACATGTGTCAGCCCATACTAGTACCGTCCGTACATGCGTCAGTCCATACTAGTGTCCGTCCGTACAGGTGTCAGCCCATACTAGTGTCCGTCCGTACAAGTGTCAGTCCATACTAGTGTCCGTCCGTACATGTGTCAGCCCATACTATTACCCGTCCGTACATGTGTCAGCCCATACTATTACCCGTCCGTACATGTGTCAGTCCACACTGGTGATCGTTCTTACTAGTGTCCGTCCTTGCTGATGTCCGTCCATACTGGTGATCGTCCATACAGATATCCGTCCTGGCAGATGTCAATCTATATTGGCGTCAATCTGTATATGTGTATGTCCATGCAAAGGGGCCGCGGTAGCCGAGTGGTTAAGGTGTCCCGACACTTTAACACTAGCCCTCCACCTCTGGGTTGCGAGTTCGAAACCTACGTGGGGCAGTTGCCAGGTACTGACCATAGGCCGGTGTTTTTTCTCCGGGTACTCCGGCTTTCCTCCCCCTCCAAAACCTGGCACGTCCTTAAATGACCCTGGCTGTTAATAGGACGTTAAACAAAAACAAACCAAACAAACAAAGTATGTCCATGCGTGTGTCGGGGTCCGTCTGGTATTTGACACGTTGACACCAACATGCCTACATTTATGTTGGACATGGACGTCGGCAGTGATATACATACTCAATACATTGTCTGAATTCTGTTACAGGGGAGGTAACTCGAAACAAAATGACCTGAAATGATTCCTCACGTCGTTCGACTCATCATATTTGTGTGTGTGACCATGGATCGAACTACTGGGAACCAAAGTCATGGTGAGTTCTACATACAAATACAGCATCCGAGTTATAAGTTTAATATGATCAGTTGTTGAATACGTAACACTGACGATTTACATTTACGATTTAGTCCATCATCATCATTCATGTGACTTTTAATTTTTTTCCTCTCTCTATTTTCCAGAAGGATTCAGCTCGCCTTGTGAAATATTAGACTGTGCAAATAATGGTGTGTGCATGGAGGTAATATCAGGGAACGGAAGTGATTCCATGGCGTCGTGTAAGTGTAGTGAGAGATACACCGGAAGTAGGTGTCAGTACGTCGTGGTCTTAAAGTATCATTTAATAACATCAAATTCAGCCAAGCTGGAAATATCAAGAAAACATTCAAATGACAGCAGACATACCTTTGATAACACACTAGACAATGAATCAAGATTCACAATAATATATTGGACTAACTTCTCGTCGGCTGCGTGTACCATGGCGTCCGGAATTACGTCTGGGCCTGTGACAATAGACAGTCTCGAGCCTGACACGAGGTATACGTTCTGTGCTTTCTCCGGTATGACGGAGTTTTGTCACCATTACAATGTTGATGACGGGATGCCAATTAACTGTGTTCTCATTACAACTTCCGCTCCTAAACAGGATGACGACAGTCCTGTTTATATAGCACCCCTCGTGTTGTCTATACTGTTTGTGATAGGTTTGTGTATACTGCTGGCCGTAATAATCAAAAGGAAGTATATAGAATGTTTATATAAATACAATCCGTGTTTGTCATCAAACACAAAAAGTGACACCACAGTCCTGTACATGGGAGTAGGAGGTAGGCGGAAGGGGAATAACACTAAACATCTGATGCCTTTACCTGAGCGGCCCCCACCGGACATCGTGTTACATCCGCCATCCAGTCCAGGTCGGCCGCCACACAAACTCGCACATTCCACCCGCGGTTACACGTCCACCTTCTCGGCCAGGAACGAGTCGGCAATCCCGCTGACTACGGTCATTGAGTATGGCCCTACCAACGACACGTCCACGCCTTGTACTGGCTATAACGACCATAACTCCGCAGAGACAAGTCTAATCCTCCACCAAATAGACACGGAAAGCTAACTTATATTAAAATACCAACAAACTTGCTTTGTTTGTGACTTTTGTTTATAAATACATGTACATACGATACCGAATATAAAGATTCAGCAATATACATCAGTCCAAAATAATACTTATTATTTACAAATGCATAAATGATATACTAAAATGGATATAATTTCCAAGAAATTGATTATCATAGACAACGGATATAATCATAAAGTACGGATATTATCATGAATTACATATATAATCACAAATTATGGATATTATCATGAATCACAGATATAGTCACAAATTATGGATATTATCATGAATTACAGATATAATCACAAAGTACGGATATTATCATGAATTACATATATAATCACAAATTATGGATATTATCATGAATTACATATATAATCACAAATTATGGATATTATCATGAATTACAGATATAATCACAAATTACGGATATTATCATGAATTACAGATATAATCACAGCACATCAACAGAACAGTCATCACGTCTATCATGAGGGTTCTATCATTTGTCCTTATACTGATTTGTAAAACGAGGTTGCTGCAGCTTTTGTCAGATCATCTACATATCATAAAGGATGTCTGGTATATGTTCATGTCCAGTAATATACAATCATTGCACGTGTCATGATAGATCATCCCTCATCATGCTCCTCCCTGTACTTCAATACCCTGACAGTCCGTCCCACGAGTCCCACCCAGAGCACACCACTCCGCTGTAGGCTGACAGTGTGTGGGGCGGCGTCCCCCGTATACACAGTCCGCAGGAAGTGACCACGCCCTCCGTCTACCTGTAGGACAGAGTGCGTCGCCCAGTCCGCCACGAGGACGTCGCCTCTCGCATCGAAACACACATCGTACGGGTAGCGCAATAATTGGTGGATGTCGCCTCGTCTGTCGATGTCTGGGTAACAGAACCTGACATTGAGGTGTTTATCCATGACCTTGATGTGAGGGCGTTTCCCTCCTGTCCCTGACTTGGATACATACTCGTCGTACACAACGCCGTCATTATCGGCCACTGCGATATCTCCCGTCTGGGGGCAGCAGGCCAGATGGTGTGGCGTCATCGCCGACTGTCTACAGGGAATCTCTCCAGAACTTATTGTTCGTCCGTCCTTTGTGTACAGCCTTACGTCTCCCGCCACGCCCACAACCACCGTGCTGTCCGCCGTGACACACAGAGACATGGGCGACTGGTCAGTCACAATCCTTGTCTCTGGCCTGTCCAGTATCTCACGGATGGTGCAGTCATCCCAGCAGCAGAACCACACCCTCCCCGTCCCGGGACATAGCGCCATCTGACGGACCTTCACCCCACAATGGACACTTTCTTTCACGTGGCCTTGCTGATCCACACGATATATGACGTCATCGGCCCAGTGTGACAACCAGGCCTGTTCATCCCCTATTGCACGGCAAGTACTTGCAGTTGACACATGCTGAAATTGAGACAGAATAGTGCACGTGTTTGTAAGTTGATATTCATGGTCAAGTCCATCCACAGTCAATTTGCCCAACATATGTTGTAGATGGGCGGTAACGAGTGGTTTAATACGAAAGTCTACCATCTTTGTTTTCCCTGGAAAGGACCGACTCTGACAGGTCTTTGCCACCCTCATCACCTCTTCGTTCGTTCCTGAAGTGATCAACTTCTCACAAATTTCTACTCCCGGAGTTCGGCACTCCATATGTTGTGAAGCTTTGTAGGTTTCTAGGAGGGCGGCGTTATGTTTTTCGATCTCTGCACAGACTTTCACTAACCTGTCAATAATGGTGTCAATGGCGCCTTTCATTACCTCCCCTTGTTTTCTGATCCTCTCTACCAATGATCGGAATGTCCGACTGTTCTCCCTCAGTTTCCATTCTGTATCCTCTACGCTGTCCTCTGATTGGTCTGTAAGGGAGAGGCTGTCCAGATACTGACGAATGATCTCACGTTTTCTGGTTAATACTTCGCTGACGTCATGCAGGTTGTGACCTTTGTGTAGGTCGTCCCGACACTCTCGGCAAATCAATTCCTCATCACAGTCCAAACATACGTAGGACATCCCTGCTCCATCATGGCGGGCACATCCAGACTGTGAGGTCGCCATTTTCTTGACAGCTGATTTTAACACTTAAATGAAGATTAATACCGCACGTAATGTGATCCCCGACTTGTGATACAACTGTACCTCTGTTAATGATCAAACACCCCGAATATACATACAATGTATATATAGTACAATAGAGTCAATCTATTGTTTAAAGCCAACACGCGGGACAAGTACCGTCAGCGTATTGTTTTAGTTCACAATGCATATCAAAATATTGACTTATATTTGATATGCCAAGGTAGGTAATCCTATTTTGATGTTTAATATAACAATTCATTTACATCACAGACAAAACCGTGTATAATCGAGGAAAGAATAAGCATGTCGTAAAACACAGCAACCTATCCCCTCCCTCCTCTTAAGGGCCGGACCAATGTCCGCTCCCTCCCCTTTAGGGCCGGATCAATGTCCCCTCCCTCCCCTTAAGGGTCGGACCAATGTCCCCTCCCTCCTCTTAAGGGTCGGACCAATGTCCCCTCCCTCCTCTTTAGGGTCGGATCAATGTCCCCTCCCTCCCCTTAAGGATCAGATCAATGTCCCCTCCCTCCTCTTTAGGATCAGATCAATGTCCCCTCCCTCCTCTTTAGGATCAGATCAATGTCCCCTCCCTCCTCTTTAGGGTCGGATCAATGTCCCCTCCCTCCCCTTAAGGATCGGATCAATGTCCCCTCCCTCCCTTTAGGATCAGATCAATGTCCCTCCCTCCCCTTTAGGGTCGGATCAATGTCCCCTCCCTCCCTTTAGGGTCGGATCAATGTCCCGTCCCTCCCCTTAAGGATCAGACCAATGTCCCCTCCCTCCCCTTTAGGGTCGGACCAATGTCCCCTCCCTTTAGGGTCGGACCAATGTCCCCTCCCTCCCCTTTAGGGCCGGACCAATGTCCCCTCCCTCCCCTTTAGGGCCGGACCAATGTCCCCTCCCTCCCCTTTAGGGTCTGATCAATGTCCCCTCCCTCCCCTTTAGGGCCGGACCAATGTCCCCTCCCTCCCCTTTAGGGTCGGATCAATGCCCCATCCCTCCCCTTTAGGGCCGGATCAATGTCCCCTCCCTCCCCTTAAGGATCAGATCAATGTCCCCTCCCACCCTTTAGGGTCGGATCAATGTCCCCTCCCTCCCCTTTAGGGTCGGACCAATGTCCCCTCCCTCATCTTTAGGGTCGGACCAATGTCCACTCCCTCCCCTTAAGGATCAGATCATTGTCCCCTCCCTCCCTTTTAGGGTCGGATCAATGTCCCCTCCCTCCCCTTAAGGATCAGATCAATGTCCCCTCCCTCCCCTTTAGGGTCAGACCAATGTCCCCTCCCTCCCCTTTAGGGTCAGACCAATGTCCCCTCCCTCCCCTTTAGGGTCAGACCAATGTCCCCTCCCTCCCCTTTAGGGTCGGATCAATGTCCCGTCCCTCCCCTTAAGGATCAGATCAATGTCCCCTCCCTTCCCTTTAGGGTCGGATCAATGTCCCGTCCCTCCCCTTAAGGATCAGACCAATGTCCCCTCCCTTCCCTTTAGGGTCGGATCAATGTCCCGTCCCTCCCCTTAAGGATCAGATCAATGTCCCCTCCCTCCCCTTTAGGGTCGGATCAATGTCCCGTCCCTCCCCTTAAGGATCAGACCAATGTCCCCTCCCTTCCCTTTAGGGTCGGATCAATGTCCCCTCCCTCCCCTTTAGGGTCGGATCAATGTCCCCTCCCTCCCCTTAAGGATCAGATCAATATCCCCTCCCTCCCTTTTAGGGTCGGACCAATGTCCCCTCCCTCCCCTTTAGGGTCGGATCAATGTCCCCTCCCTCCCCTTTAGGGTTGGATCAGTATTGACACTGTTTGTCAGAGGTGGACGTTGTTGTCAGAATGTTGACGATGACTGTATATTGACAAGGTCGGATGCTGCTGGTACGGTTCGCCATGTGATCAATAACACGAGACTACTTTTGTATTACATACATTTTATTGTTATAGTAATTTATCATATTTTTTGAGATTCTATTGTGTTAATGTGTCATGTGACTTCCTCTAGTAAGTGATATAGTGACATAGTGCTAAGTGATTATGACGTCGTATTCTATGGATTCAGAGACACTACTTGTCAAATAATATCTATTCTATCTACATACATGAACAAAATGATATAATCATATAATTTGGGAACTCTTTACAACAGAACTGAGAGTTTACTTTTTGACCGTACATATCACGGAACAAATATCCACAACTTCTCATCCGGGAAAGGATTGAAAAATAAAATACATTATTAAATATTTAAAATAAATAATGAAATCATATTATTAATTAATCAGTTTTGGCTGACATGGATGTTTTGGCCACCTTAAAAGGAAATTATTTGGCGATATCAAGCCACATATTGAAGCTTAAATTGAGACAAATTTCAAAAAGGAAAAATAATAACAATATTTCAAAAAAAGTCAGTAAAGAGAAAGAAAATGAAATCGAAATATACATGTATAGCATGATTAAGTCGACAATAACCAACAATATCTTCATAGGCACATAACACTCTCTGAAAGACCATACAGCTCAAGGGAAGTAACTCAATATATTTGAAAATGAAGAGATGATGACCCTCTTACACCAATATATAACGATGGCTGGTATTGTACGACCCGACACCAGATACACGCTCATCAATCACACACAACTTCAAAATCCAAGGGTTCCACTCTCATAAACTTACATCCTCGGCATCACTGGTAAATCGTCCCGCAGTTCCTTTCATCAGATTTCGTATCCTAAGGGTGAGAGAGAATGCTATGTAGACCCTTCGATGACGTCACACACGTACTTCCATACAACATGCGCCACACACAACACTTTCATCATACAGGCCTAATTTTCATATCTAAATATTTCATAGAATATTTGTAGCCCCTCCAACTGTGCCAGTTAACTCCGTCCGCGAGCGTCTCGTGCTCCCCTTCCAGATACACCCCGTTAGGATTGGCGTTGTGGCAGTTATTGTACCAGAATCCACCCTTGAAGCTCTCCGCGCAGTTACCGGGCGCTCCGTCGTTGTCCAGGTCGAAAGTGGAGAACATCATCCCATTGTGTACCTCCATAGAGTCACCTGTGACGATAAAAACTTAGTGTTAGTGACATGTAACGATAAATAACGATAAACCTTAATGATCAGTCACGTGTAATGATCAGTGATCAGTGTAAGTCACGTGTAATGATCAATGATCAGTGTAAGTCACGTGTAATGATCAATGATCAATGATCAGTGTAAGTCACGTGTAATGAATAAAGCTCACTCAGTGTAAGTCACGTGTAATGATGAATGATCAGTGCAAGACACGTGTAATAATGAATGATCAGTGTAAGTCACGTGTAATGATGAATAATCAGTGTAAGTCACGTGTAATGATGAATGATCAGTGTAAGTCACGTGTAATGATGAATGATCAGTGTAAGTCACGTGTAATGATGAATGATCAGTGTAAGTCACGTGTAACCATTGATGGTCATTGTAAGTCACGTGTAACCATTGATGATAAGATGTACAGGTATATATTATAGTGTAAGATGATGATGATGATGATGATGATGATGATGATGATGATGATGATGATAAAGTACGACTCATACCTGCGTCCCCTGAGTACCCCGCCACACTGAGACGGTACCGCGTGGATCCGTTCCCCACGCGGAATAGTTTGTACTTGGCGTAGCGCCTTTCTCCGTTGAAGTCCTCCATATCTACCCGTAACTCGTACCACCCCTGGGACAGAATCGTGTGAAGGAACTCATTTCCTGTAAACAATATTGTAATATTAACATTCCTGACACACTATGGAATACCTGGACTTATTTCCACATCAACAATACTGAGCTGTCAATGTGAACTTCTAACAGGTTTCGTTTTATAAGTGAAAACAAAGCCCTAAAAGCAGCGGTATATATTCTGTCGTGGCTGGTATACAGAGATTTGTTGACAATGTTCAATTTGCCATGTTGAGGATATGAATGGCGGGTTGCATTTCAAACTTTTAATTGCTGGAAATAAAGTACACGTATAATGCTGCATTGTCCAGGTATATCTATCTCTCTCTATATAATAAAACATAGATACAAAATGTATGTATGTTTGAATAAATAGTCGTCCTCACAAGAAGATACGAGGGCTGATTGATAAGTTGTGAGCCTCATATTGAAGGAGGTACTCAAGGATGATATTTTAAGTGAATAAGTGGATGTATCTTTTCAAATGACACATTAATGAAATTATATTCCAGATTCAACTGCAGTCTTATTATCACCAAAAATGAATCAAACTGTCATAATTTTGTTATCCGTGCTGAAATGCATTAGTTGGTTAAACTATTTCACCAGCAGTTTTACATTATAACCACCAGCATTAAAACTATGCCGTTTATCTTTTTTAAAGATATTTCTTGTCTAGTCCTACTATTCTATATAGGGCCGTGAACCCAAGGACTGATCTCGGGTTAGTTTGTATCGACGAGGTAGCACTCTAAAGTAAACAAGACAGGCGGCTTTTGCCAAATGGACAAAATCGGTTAGGGTTAGAGTGAAAGTCTGTCATTGCCATGGCTGCCATTCACGATTGTGGATTTAGATTGTAGCATGTTGGGGCTGGGGTGAACGGCTATCCAGTTTGTTCAAATGAATGACCTGGACCTGCATTCAAGGTCACAGGGGTCAAATAATCTAAAAACTTTGAGCGACTTCTTTTAAATAACCAATGGGTGAGAGACCTGGTATTGGGCCTGTAGCATGCTTGGGTGAAGGTATGTCAAGTTTGTTAAAATGTTGTGCACCTTGTATTAATAATCTTATACATGTAGTGAAAAAAATCAAAACTCCAAAAAGTATTCATTACCTCACTATATAACGAATCTGACTGAACATCTATTCCATGATTTGTGTGTAGGTTACACCATGCGTATAGAAATTATATCCTCTATATTATCAGATTTAATTTAACGACGAAGTGCATTGATAACTTTACTCTCCGGATGAATATATCGCAAAGTTGCAGTGTTAACATAGATGTTGTAGATACCGGTTCAGTACATCGTAAAAACAGGTGATACCTTTTTCTGGGTGAGAACAGGATTAATTTCGTGACTATAAACTTAACTGGGATAAGATATCGCAGACCTTATTATAATGCACAATTCACAAAGTTAACATGCGATCACACCCAGGTAACTTTTGTCCTAACAACCAGTCCTATGACGGGCTAGCTTCTAGACCGTCTTATTGTCAAGATAGTGTTCTCTGTAAGGAATCCGTGGCTTACTGTATAGACTACGGCCATAGCAGAGAAATAAATAAGAATTCTATGTTCAGGTATCTGGTCAAGTTTAGAGATGACCCCTCAAATATAACTCACTCATACATTCGACAGTTAATGGATTCCTGTTGTAGAAACGAAATCATATAATATGAGTGTTGTGAAGACAATCTTATGACTAGTGCCCTGACGGAGCCTCGAACTCATGATCTACGTTACCTAATAGCCTAGCTAGAAATACCCGCAGCTTATACACTACACCACATCTACATTCTAGCCTACCTACTTGACAATATTACCTACATAATGACCGTTATATATATAAATATAAACACTGTAGTTACAGGGTGTACGTATACTTACCTATCCAAAACTCTTTCTCGGGATCACCAAATCCAAACATGTAATCTTGCCATTTTCTTTTAAACACTTCGGAGCCGTCCATACGTCTCTGGAATGTCTACAAATAACATACGTCATTACAACTAACCACTAAATACCAAGGGAGATAATAACATACGTCATAACAACCAACCACTAAATACCAAGGGAGATAATAACATACGTCATTACAACCAACCACTAAATACCAAGGGAGATAATAACATACGTCATAACAACCAACCACTAAATGACAAGGGAGGTAATAACATACGTCATTACAACCACTAAATGACAAGGGAGATAATAACATACGTCATTACAACAAACCACTAAATACCAAGGGAGATAATAACATACGTCATAACAACCAACCACTAAATACCAAGGGAGATAATAACATACGTCATTACAACAAACCACTAAATGACAAGGGAGATAATAACATACGTCATTACAACCAACCACTAAATGACCAAGGGAGATAATAACATACGTCATTACAACCACTAAATACCAAGGGAGATAATAACATACGTCATAACAACCAACCACTCAATACCAAGGGAGATAATAACATACGTCATAACAACCAACCACTAAATGACAAGGGAGATAATAACATACGTCATTACAACCAACCACTAAATACCAAGGGAGATAATAACATACGTCATAACAACCAACCACTAAATACCAAGGGAGATAATAACATACGTCATAACAACCAACCACTAAATACCAAGGGAGATAATAACATACGTCATAACAACCAACCACTAAATACCAAGGGAGATAATAACATACGTCATAACAACCAACCACTAAATGACAAGGGAGATAATAACATACGTCATTACAACCAACCACTAACTGACAAGGGAGATAATAACATACGTCATTACAACCAACCACTAAATACCAAGGGAGATAATAACATACGTCATTACAACCAACCACTAAATACCAAGGGAGATAATAACATACGTCATAACAACCAACCACTAAATACCAAGGGAGATAATAACATACGTCATAACAACCAACCACTAAAAGACAAGGGAGATAATAACACGTCATAACAACCAACCACTAAATACCAAGGGAGATAACAACATACGTCATTACAACCAACCACTAAATGACAAGGGAGATAATAACATACGTCATTACAACCAACCACTAAATACCAAGGGAGATAATAACATACGTCATAACAACCAACCACTAAATGACAAGGGAGATAATAACATACGTCATTACAACCAACCACTAAATACCAAGGGAGATAATAACATACGTCATAACAACCAACCACTAAATACCAAGGGAGATAATAACATACGTCATTACAACCAACCACTAAATGACAAGGGAGATAATAACATACGTCATTACAACCACTAAATACCAAGGGAGATAATAACATACGTCATAACAACCAACCACTCAATACCAAGGGAGATAATAACATACGTCATAACAACCAACCACTAAATACCAAGGGAGATAATAACATACGTCATTACAACCAACCACTAAATACCAAGGGAGATAATAACATACGTCATAACAACCAACCACTAAATACCAAGGGAGATAATAACATACGTCATTACAACCAACCACTAAATACCAAGGGAGATAATAACATACGTCATAACAACCAACCACTAAATACCAAGGGAGATAATAACATACGTCATAACAACCAACCACTAAATACCAAGGGAGATAATAACATACGTCATAACAACCAACCACTAAATACCAAGGGAGATAATAACATACGTCATTACAACAACTAAATACCAAGGGAGATAATAACATACGTCATACAACCAACCACTAAATACCAAGGGAGATAATAACATACGTCATAACAACCAACCACTAAATACCAAGGGAGATAATAACATACGTCATTACAACCAACCACTAAATACCAAGGGAGATAATAACATACGTCATTACAACCAACCACTAAATACCAAGGGAGATAATAACATACGTCATTACAACCAACCACTAAATACCAAGGTAGATAATAACATACGTCATTACAACCAACCACTAAATACCAAGGGAGATAATAACATACGTCATTACAACCAACCACTAAATGACAAGGGAGATAATAACATACGTCATTACAACCAACCACTAAATACCAAGGGAGATAATAACATACGTCATAACAACCAACCACTAAATGACAAGGGAGATAATAACATACGTCATTACAACCACTAAATACCAAGGGAGATAATAACATACGTCATAACAACCAACCACTAAATACCAAGGGAGATAATAACATACGTCATTACAACCAACCACTCAATACCAAGGGAGATAATAACATACGTCATTACAACCAACCACTAAATACCAAGGGAGATAATAACATACGTCATTACAACCAACCACTAAATACCAAGGGAGATAATAACATACGTCATTACAACCAACCACTAAATGACAAGGGAGATAACAACATACGTCATTACAACCAACCACTAAATGACAAGGGAGATAATAACATACGTCATTACAACTAACCACTAAATGACAAGGGAGATAATAACATACGTCATTACAACCAACCACTCAATACCAAGGGAGATAATAATATACGTCATAACAACAAGCCACTAAATACCAAGGGAGATAATAACATACGTCATAACAACCAACCACTAAATGACAAGGGAGATAATAATATACGTCATTACAACCAACCACTCAATACCAAGGGAGATAATAACATACGTCATTACAACCAACCACTAAATGACAAGGGAGGTAATAACATACGTCATTACAACCAACCACTAAATGACAAGGGAGATAATAATATACGTCATTACAACCAACCACTAAATGACAAGGGAGATAATAATATACGTCATTACAACCAACCACTAAATGACAAGGGAGGTAATAACATACGTTATTACAACCAACCACTAAATAACATGAGTTTAGTCATGTTAGCGAATTTCTACCCTTAGTTCTGATAGAAGTAGCACCAGAATTGGTTCCAATATATAAAAACAACCATATAAAACTCCCTTAAGCGAGCAAAGGAGATCAACTACGAATTTTCGATCACTTTGCAATCATCTAAATAATAAAATATGTTTAAACAAAGCTAAATCGTAAGGCGATACAAGGGAGACAATAAGGCCAGACAAGGGGGAATAGTAAGACAAAAGAAGGCGATTATACAGGTGTTGATTTATTTTGAACGTAAAGCGATATAAGGGAGATAATAAAGCCAAAGAAGGGAGATAATCTGGGTATTCATTCAGTTTGAATATAAAGCGAGACAAGGGCGAGTATAAGGCCAAACAAGGGAGATAATCTTTGAATTGACTGACTCTGAACAAGTAACAGTACCATGGCTTTATATCACTACTTAAAGACTTACCAGCCATCCCCCACCGTCCGTCGTCATGTCACAATGCACCTGTAGTCCCCGCCGTATATCGGACGGATGTACTGTATATAGTCCGTCCGATGTCTGACCAGACTTGTATATGTCATAGCAATCACGTGGTAACTGCTCAGGTGCTGAAAAGCCAAGACAAAAAACAGTGAACACAGATCAACAAAAGCATGAACGGATGTTAGAGAGTTGCTGTTCAAAAAGGACACGGAAACTAAAGAGCTTTGACAGAAAGCATAGACGAAAAGTTTGAACGGAAGTTCGGGAATCTTCACAGAAAGCATGAACGGAAGTTCCCGCGAATTGTGACTGAAAACATGAAAGGTGCTTCAACTCCGACAAACAGTATTTTGTATCAATCAAGAATACGAATAGACTCGTATGCATTCTTCTTCAGCAATAAAAGTTAAAATATAATAATGATAGTAACAGTTGCGTTCCCAAGAAATGCCATTTCGCTCCCGAAATACTGAAAGAAATACTAATTGCGCATGCGCCGTATACAGTAACATAAAGTAGTAATTTAGCGGATCGCGCCAAGACACTTCCAGAAAGAAGAGGCATACATTAGTCCTAGATTATGAAAAAAATGGAAATAGCACAGATTTTGTTGGAGAGGCGAGTTTATAACATATCTACATGTACATTGTAGTTTAACGTTCGGTCTGTTGTTATCTTTACAGAAAACTGTCAGCATATGATGCGACTGAATCAATGGCTAAGATTTCTTTCGTGTATTTATTGCAGATTGAGTATTTATCGTTCACCAGCTTAAATATATTGATAAATCACACTTGTATCAATCCAGCGAAATGGGGCCGAAGGGGTGATTTTTTCGCGACGGATAATATTGAAATGTTTATTTTGTTTTCTATTTACGTTTTGAATTAGAACCTCGGCATTTAGTAGTTATGATAGGCTGCAGACAGTAGTTAACCAGCTGAAGTCCTTTCTTTTGCATGTCAATATCTCCCAGAAAGCACTGCGATCAAGGTCACGTGTATGCAAAGGATATTGTAAGGTAGGGATATTCAAAAGTTCGTAACCTCTTGGCTTCATTACGACAATTTTTGACTATGTCGATTTAATATCATTAATTGTCAAAATAATAACAATCTATTACACTCTGTCGGAGGTGTAGCATGTTGAAGTTCTCAAATCGTGACAGAAAACAGCGAAAGTTCATGAATAAGACAACATAAACGGATATTGAAAAGTCTCCACAGAATTAAAGCTTGAACGGAAGTTTCCGAATCGTGACAGAAAGCATAATGTATTTGCCAGATTTTTACGCAAGGAGAAGTTCATATGAATTGTATCAAGAAGTAGTTTCATTAACAATTGTCTGACGTCACAATAAAGACACGTGACTTTGTTTTGTTTTACTATGGAGAGTAAAATATTGATAAACGGTGCTTGTCAATTAATGTCTGCATTTCGTTCACGAATAACCCTCGGTCATTCAGATCACATCAGATCTTCATTGTTTACGAAATTACACAATGTCTAACGGGTAGCTCCCCAAAACAAATATTGACCGCGAACAATAATCGAGTAAAGTGGCGGGCGGTAGTGGTCGCCGGGATCTGGACATTCTGATGGAGTCAGATAACATCAATGTTACATTAGTGTTTGTAAGGCGACTTGTGCGTGATAAGCCGCACTTCTTTGCCTCACCGTCGATATCTATGGTCAATTAATGAATGCGATTGCTTTGAAATGTATGTAGATTGTTGTGAGAATCATTGATAGCAGGATTTACTGATTCACGTGACCGTCGACCCGCTCAATGGTCACCTCGTGTTCACGTTAAACCAGGTCCGACATGTAGCACATAATTCTGTTATCAGGACACCGGTGATAAAACAAGAGTCTGTTTTACATAATTAACGTGATATCGGGACTCCGAGACTTACTGCGGGACAAAAGCAAATCAAATATACACTGCCAGCATACTTTTATGGGCCGCCTTTCCCCACTTTTGATTGGGACACATGGTCACGTGGAGGTTAATATTTCTATTTGTTACCTGACTCTCTATGTTAATGTAAATTAAGTATTTTCGACTGTTGACCGGTCAATATTTTCGACTGTTAGCAGGTGTGGAACATCCGCACGTCTTTCCGATCGTGATTTGTAAACAGTATCTCTAGCAACGCTCTCTAGATTCGAGGTAAGAAAGGTTTGAATAAATATCTCACTGGGGTATGTTATATCTAAATGAAAACAGGGATTCGGCTACCACATAAAATTTCATAAACGGGTTTGTATGAATTCTTACAGCGTAGTGCAAGGTCAATGGAAGTCAACTTTGGAGTTAGAGTTTACTGAAGAATTTTTAAGCGTTACTCAGCCTAATAAAATAGCATATAACGTTACTCAGCCTAATAAAATAGCATATAACGTTAAGTGAAATCTTGTGGATTATTCAGGTAACAAAACCGATGTTTCATGTCTTATCAGTCAACAGTCAGAACTCTTCCCCGAGGGCGTCATAATTACGGCCGCAGGCCTCGGGAAACAGTTCATCGGGTTGGTCCCAACCCCTCGGGGAAGAGTTTTGACTGTTGACTGATAAGGCATGAAACAACTGTATAATATTAACCTAATGTATATATTTTAGTCAATATTTCGTTTATGACACAATAATAATTGTGACGTCACAGTGCCCCAAGTTAAATTGCTCGTTATCAAGATAAATATAATGCAATTCCACCCTTTTGCAAACAAGTTTGATATCTAATGTAAAAAAAAATAAGGACCTCTGATTCGGTTAATATGGTTTTAAACCGATATGGCAGAATATAAAATATTAACCTCTACAAGGTTGGTAGAACACCATATTAACCTCTACAAGGTTGGTAGAACACCATGTTAACCTCTACAAGGTTGGTGAACACCCTATTAACCTCTACAAGGTTGGTATAGAACACCATATTAACCTCTACAAGGTTGGTGGAACACCATATTAACCTCTACAAGGTTGGTGGAACACCATATTAACCTCTACAAGGTTGGTAGAACACCATATTAACCTCTACAAGGTTGGTAGAACACCATATTAACCTCTACAAGGTTGGTGAACACCATATTAACCTCTACAAGGTTGGTGGAACACCATATTAACCTCTACAAGGTTGGTGGAACACCATATTAACCTCTACAAGGTTGGTGGAACACCATATTAACCTCTACAAGGTTGTGGAAACACCATATCAACCTCTACAAGGTTGGTATCGAACACCATATTAACCTCGCCAAATGTCAATAATTAATTAAAGATAACGGCAACAACTAATGATAATCCCAGCCATTCATAGAAGTCGCAAAGGATGCTGCATACATATATATA
The DNA here is from genome assembly GCF_902652985.1 of Pecten maximus. Lineage (NCBI taxonomy): Eukaryota > Metazoa > Mollusca > Bivalvia > Pectinida > Pectinidae > Pecten > Pecten maximus. The sequence goes on from NC_047016.1 coordinate 2,007,341, forward strand.
TCACTCCCACAAAATCGGCCCGATAGAACTCAAGTAAAACGATAAAAACCTCAGCCAATCAGGCGATACGGCGGCCATATTAGATCCCTTAATTAAAATCTATTTTAATTCTATCATCTTAAAACGGTATTTAGCGACGTTCCCTGGCGTCATCACATTCACAAGACATTGCCTCCCTGATAAGTTCACAGTTAGGTTTGGTATTATTTAAAGCCCTATCAACAGCTGTGGCCATTTAAGCGTGTTTTGAGAGGCTGGGGTATGTTTGTGCTTGTCTCCTTACGACAGCGTGGAACTGAAGCCGACTTTATAGTGTTACCTTACTGAAGCATACACTTTTTACGCCTCACTTACAGGGCGTTCACAGAGCAGCGAAAGAACTATATATATATACAGCCCCGTGCTTCTCTGCACCGTGCATTATTATTTACATGAAGATGTTGTCTAGTCCTATATTTAGATCAATTTGAAACCAGTTTATAAAAGGTATTTAAGTTTATAATGACTTGATTCTGTGTCGTTCAATTATCGATGTTTTGTTGCCTATGAATCAACCCATTATGCTATTGGCCATGTTTGGTGGACATAAGAACTCCTTTTATCCAACTACACGTATGAATGCCTTCTAGCTGGCCTGATGTGTACGTTGCTACATTGAAGATATGCCCGACGTACCTTTTAAATATTTAACTACAAAACCAACCGAGCAACGACTCTCTAACACAAATCTCGGCCGGCTAAACTTACAAAAGGAGTGTGGATTCCAAAGTATCGATGATTAGCATATAGTGTGTAGAGTGCCACACCTGTGTACGATTTACCTGTACGTGTGTATACGTACCCATGGTAAGGTACGTAGGATAATAATTATTGACTCACTATAGCGCCACATCAACATACAGATCCTAGAACCTCAGCTACCAGATCCATCCGAAAACGTCTACAGATTTGACTTACGAATTAAAAAGGCATTAAAGCTTCAGATTAACTTTGTGTTTATGACTGTTTGTTAACAATGCCTTCGTGAGGTAACAAGCACTAGTGTGTATGTCCTTCCGTCCGTCAGTCATTCGACGGTTTAAGTTAAAATGTACGTCCATATGAGTCATAAGTATGGCTTGAGACAATGAACGCCACTTTTCTGTTGTTTTATATCTAAGCAGCATCAGTCTGTCGATATAAATTAATTGTGTGTCTATAAAACACTTAGATATATTTACATATATAGTTCTGCCTACATTGTTCATTCGTTAGAAAATGGTCAAATGGCTTCCGTCTGTTTATCCCTACCTTGTACAGCTTGTTTGCTGACTATCAGGGATTGGCCTACCTTCATTGCGAACGGGTTCGGACTGCGGATTCTGGACCGCCGGAGATTTGTCCAGGATGACGACTAGTCTGTGAAGTTCTTTAACCAACTCTGACGTGGGGAACCACACAGCAGCTCCTAGCGCTGCGGCTCCGGCCAACATGGTCAGTAACATCACTAAATTGGAGTGATGGCCCTCGGGGGCGGGGGACTTGGCCGCCATCTTGGCTTCAGAGTCACTTCCTGATTCCACTATAACCTTTGACTCGCCCATGCGTGTGTTGGTGTGGTATGAAGCACCAGTGTACAGTAGATGGGGATGAACACACCAAAACTCATGTGAACGCCTTATACAGTTCTATCAAGTCTATTTATACAACAGGTATAAAATGCCACGTCAGAGTAGTAGATCGAACAAAAGTTTAAATATCAGCTTTAGTATGCGACACATGTGGACAAGTAAGGTAGCAATTATAAACAGTTAAGATAACTAATTGACAAGGAATAGGGGTACCGAGGCGTGACGACAAACACAATTTGTCAACAATGCTAATCTGATGGGATTTGTCACGCCATTAGTGGTTTACGGTGTCTGGACCGCCTACAGTGACCCTACTGGTCACTTTACCTGTGTAAGACAGTGTACCGTATACATCAGGGAAAGTATATAAAATCATTATAGCGTGCATGAAATTCTATACTTCTAAATCATGCCAGAAAAGACTGGGCGATAGAGCATGCATTCGTTAGTCCGTCAGTTGCCTCCTTAGACCGGACGATAGAGCGTGCATTCGTTAGTCCGTCATTAATATCCTTAGACCGGACGATAGAGCGTGCATTCGTTAGTCCGTCATTAATATCCTTAGACCGGACTATAGAGCGTGCATTCGTTAGTCCGTCATTAATATCCTTAGACCGGACGATAGAGCGTGCATTCATTAGTCCGTCATTAATATCCTTAGACCGGACGATAGAGCGTGCATTCGTTAGTCCGTCATTAATATCCTTAGACCGGACGATAGAGCGTGCATTCGTTAGTCCGTCAGTTGCCTCTTTAGACCGGACGATAATATTTAACTCCATAGTTATTTTAATTATTTCCATGTTACATTGTAAGAGTAATTTCCAGACTACATTTGTCTTTGTACACTGACCGGTCTGACCAGAGTAGTAGAAACTGCATTTTATGTTCCTCTATATGCAGTTATGTGTTGTCCTTTATTTACTTGTCTGATTATTGTGTGAGAGTGTCCTTAAACTATTACCTTGGGGATACGGAGCATAGCGTTCATTATTTGGACAATATGCCAAAATTGTAAAAGCACTTTATTTACTTTTGTTTTGTTTGTGTTGATATGAAAATATAGCAAAGGCGGACATCTCCGTGTAGCTTCATGGGAATTCATCTAGTTTTCCCTTTTAAACACATCCTATAACAGTTGGACAACATAACTTTCCACATTACTTTTAAGTAATTACAATGGCCCAAGGTTATAAATCGATCGGCGTCTGAAGTACTCTAGTTATTACAATAACGTATATAAAATGAAATGTGTATTAAACAAAACAAATGTATATGGGGACAGATGGTAGTTAATGGCAGTGTGGAGTATGGTGATCAGAACATCAACCTGATCAGAGTCAGCGATCAATGTGATAACGAGAGTGTCGATAGTATAAACCCGGGGACCAACTGGACCATGGTATTGACGCTCCGGGGACCAACTGGACCATGGTATTGACACTCCAGGGACCAACTGGACCATGGTATTGACACTACGGGGACCATCTGGACCATGGTATTGACACTCCAGGGACCAACTGGACCATGGTATTGACACTCCAGGGACCAACTGGACCATGGTATTGACGCTCCGGGGACCAACTGGACCATGACATTGACACACCGGGGACCAACATGACCATGACATTGACACTCCAGGGACCAACTGGACCATGACATTGACACTAAGGGGACCAACATGACCATGACATTGACACACCGGGGACCAACTGGACCATGGCATTGACACTAAGGGGACCAACTGGACCATGGTATTGACACTACGGGGACCAACTGGACCATGGCATTGACACTCCGGGGACCAACTGGACCATGGTATTGACACTACGGGGACCAACTGGACCATGGCATTGACACACCGGGGACCAACTGGACCATGGTATTGACACTCCAGGGACCAACTGGACCATGGTATTGACACACCGGGGACCAACTGGACCATGGTATTGACACTCCAGGGACCAACTGGACCATGGTATTGACACTCGGGGACCAACTGGACCATGGCATTGATACTACGGGGACCAACTGGACCATGGCATTGAAACTCCAGGGACCAACTGGACCATGGCATTGAAACTCCAGGGACCAACTGGACCATGGCATTGATACTACGGGGACAAACTGGACCATGGCATTGATACTACGGGGACAAACTGGACCATGGTATTGACACTCCAGGGACCAACTGGACCATGGCATTGATACTACGGGGACCAACTGGACCATGGTATTGACACTCGGGGACCAACTGGACCATGGCATTGATACTACGGGGACCAACTGGACCATGGTATTGACACTCCAGGGACCAACTGGACCATGGCATTGACACTACGGGGACCAACTGGACCATGGTATTGACACTCCAGGGACAAACTGGACCATGGCATTGACACTACGGGGACCAACTGGACCATGGTATTGACACTCCGGGGACCAACTGGACCATGGCATTGACACACCAGGGACAAACTGGACCATGGCATTGACACACCGGGGACCAACTGGACCATGGCATTGATACTACGGGGACCAACTGGACCATGGTATTGACACTCGGGGACCAACTGGACCATGGCATTGATACTACGGGGACCAACTGGACCATGGTATTGACACTCCAGGGACCAACTGGACCATGGCATTGATACTACGGGGACCAACTGGACCATGGTATTGACACTCGGGGACCAACTGGACCATGGCATTGATACTACGGGGACCAACTGGACCATGGTATTGACACTCCAGGGACCAACTGGACCATGGCATTGATACTACGGGGACCAACTGGACCATGGTATTGACACTCGGGGACCAACTGGACCATGGCATTGATACTACGGGGACCAACTGGACCATGGTATTGACACTCCAGGGACCAACTGGACCATGGCATTGACACTACGGGGACCAACTGGACCATGGTATTGACACTCCAGGGACAAACTGGACCATGGTATTGACACTCCAGGGACCAACTGGACCATGGCATTGACACTACGGGGACCAACTGGACCATGGTATTGACACTCCGGGGACCAACTGGACCATGGCATTGACACACCAGGGACAAACTGGACCATGCTATTGACACTCCGGGGACCAACTGGACCATGGCATTGATACTCCGGGGACCAACTGGACCATGGTATTGACACACCGGGGACCAATTGGACCATGGTATTGACACTCGGGGACCAACTGGACCATGGCATTGATACTACGGGGACCAACTGGACCATGGTATTGACACACCAGGGACCAATTGGACCATGGTATTGACACTACGGGGACCAACTGGACCATGGTATTGACACTCCAGGGACAAACTGGACCATGGTATTGACACTCGGGGACCAACTGGACCATGGCATTGACACTCCGGGGACCAACTGGACCATGGTATTGACACTACGGGGACCAACTGGACCATGGCATTGATACTACGGGACCAACTGGACCATGGTATTGACACTCGGGGACCAACTGGACCATGGCATTGACACACCAGGGACCAACTGGACCATGGCATTGATACTACGGGGACCAACTGGACCATGGTATTGACACTCGGGGACCAACTGGACCATGGCATTGATCCTACGGGGACCAACTGGACCATGGTATTGACACTCCAGGGACAAACTGGACCATGCTATTGACACTCCGGGGACCAACTGGACCATGGCATTGACACTCCGGGGACCAACTGGACCATGGTATTGACACTACGGGGACCAACTGGACCATGGCATTGACACACCGGGGACCAACTGGACCATGGTATTGACACTCCAGGGACCAACTGGACCATGGTATTGACACTCCGGGGACCAACTGGACCATGGTATTGATACTACGGGGACCAACTGGACCATGGCATTGACACACCAGGGACCAACTGGACCATGGCATTGACACTACGGGGACTAACTGGAACATGGCATTGACACTACGGGGACTAACTGGAACATGGCATTGACACACCAGGGACCAACTGGACCATGGCATTGACACACCAGGGACCAACTGGACCATGGCATTGACACACCAGGGACCAACTGGACCATGGCATTGACACTACGGGGACTAACTGGAACATGGCATTGACACACCGGGGACCAACTGGACCATGGCATTGACACACCAGGGACCAACTGGACCATGGCATTGACACTACGGGGACTAACTGGAACATGGCATTGACACACCGGGGACCAACTGGACCATGGCATTGACACACCAGGGACCAACTGGACCATGGCATTGACACTACGGGGACTAACTGGAACATGGCATTGACACTACGGGGACTAACTGGAACATGGCATTGACACACCAGGGACCAATTAGACCATAGCATTGACACACCGGGGACCAACTGGACCATGGCATTGACACACCAGGGACCAACTGGACCATGGCATTGACACTACGGGGACTAACTGGAACATGGCATTGACACACCAGGGACCAATTAGACCATAGCATTGACACACCGGGGACCAACTGGACCATGGCATTGACACACCGGGGACCAACTGGACCATGGTATTGACACTACGGGGACCAACTGGACAATGGCATTGACACTCCGGGGACCAACTGGACAATGGCATTGATACTACGGGGACCAACTGGACCATGGCATTGACACTCCGGGGACCAACTGGACCATGGCATTGACACTACGGGGACCAACTGGACCATGGCATTGATACTACGGGGACCAACTGGACCATGGCATTGACACTACGGGGACCAACTGGACCATGGCATTGACACACCGGGGACCAACTGGACCATGGCATTGACACTACGGGGACCAACTGGACCATGGCATTGACACTCCGGGGACCAACTGGACCATGGCATTGACACTACGGGGACCAACTGGACCATGGCATTGACACACCAAGGAACAGCTGGACCATGGCATTGACACTACGGGGACCAACTGGACCATGGCATTGACACACCGGGGACCAACTGGACCATGGCATTGACACACCGGGGACCAACTGGACCATGGCATTGAAACTCCAGGGACCAACTGGACCATGGCATTGACACACCGGGGACCAACTGGACCATGGCATTGAAACTCCAGGGACCAACTGGAACATGGCATTGACACACCGGGGACCAACAGGACCATGGCATTGACACTACGGGGACTAACTGGAACATGGCATTGACACACCAGGGACCAATCGGACCATGGCATCGACACACCAGGGACCAACTGGACCATGGCATTGACACACCAGGGACCAATTGGACCATGGCATTGACACACCAGGGACCAACTGGACCATGGCATTGAAACTCCAGGGACCAACTGGACCATGGCATTGACACTACGGGGACCAACTGGACCATGGCATTGATACTACGGGGACCAACTGGACCATGGCATTGACACACCAGGGACCAATTGGACCATGGCATTGACACACCAGGGACCAACTGGACCATGGCATTGAAACTCCAGGGACCAACTGGACCATGGCATTGACACTACGGGGACCAACTGGACCATGGTATTGACACACCGGGGACCAACTGGACCATGGCATTGACACACCGGGGACCAACTGGACCATGGTATTGACACTCCGGGGACCAACTGGACCATGGCATTGACACTCCGGGGACCAACTGGACCATGGCATTGACACACCAGGGACCAACTGGACCATGGCATTGACACACCAGGGACCAACTGGACCATGGCATTGACACACCAGGGACCAACTGGACCATGGCATTGACACACCAGGGACCAACTGGACCATGGCATTGACACACCAGGGACCAACTGGACCATGGCATTGACACTCCGGGGACCAACTGGACCATGGCATTGACACACCGGGGACCAACTGGACCATGGTATTGACACACCAGGGACCAACTGGACCATGGCATTGATACTCCGGGGACCAACTGGACCATGGTATTGACACACCAGGGACCAACTGGATAATAGCATTGACACTCCGGGGACCAACTGGACCATGGCATTGACACTCCGGGGACCAACTGGACCATGGCATTGACACTCCGGGGACCAACTGGACCATGGCATTGACACACCAGGGACCAACTGGACCATGGCATTGACACACCAGGGACCAACTGGACCATGGCATTGACACACCAGGGACCAACTGGACCATGGCATTGACACACCAGGGACCAACTGGACCATGGCATTGAAACTCCAGGGACCAACTGGACCATGGCATTGACACTCCGGGGACCAACTGGACCATGGCATTGACACACCAGGGACCAACTGGACCATGGCATTGACACACAAGGGACCAACTGGACCATGGCATTGACACACCAGGGACCAACTGGACCATGGCATTGACACACCAGGGACCAACTGGACCATGGCATTGACACACCAGGGACCAATTGGACCATGGCATTGACACACCAGGGACCAATTGGACCATGGCATTGACACACCGGGGACCAACTGGACCATGGCATTGATACTACGGGGACCAACTGGACCATGGTATTGACACACCGGGGACTAACTGGACCATGGCATTGACACACCGGGGACCAACTGGACCATGGCATTGACACACCAGGGACCAACTGGACCATGGCATTGACACACCAGGGACCAACTGGACCATGGCATTGACACACCGGGGACCAACTGGAACATGACATTGACACTCCGGGGACCAACTGGACCATGGTATTGACACACCGGGGACCAACTGGACCATGGCATTGACACTACGGGGACCAACTGGATCATGGCATTGACACACCAGGGACCAACTGGACCATGGCATTGACACACCAGTGACCAACTGGACCATGGTATTGACACACCAGTGACCAACTGGACCATGGTATTGACACACCAGGGACCAACTGGATCATGGCATTGATACTCCGGGGACCAACTGGATCATGGCATTGACACACCGGGGACCAACTGGACCATGGCATTGACACACCAGGGACCAACTGGACCATGGCATTGATACTACGGGACCAACTGGACCATGGTATTGACACACCAGGGACCAACTGGACCATGACATTGACACTACGGGGACCAACTGGACCATGAAATAGAAACACCGGGGACCAACTGGACCATGACATTGACACACCGGGGACCAACTGGACCATGCCATTGAAACACCGGGGACCAACTGGACCATGACATTGACACACCGGGGACCAACTGGACCATGACATTGACACACCGGGGACCAACTGGACCATGCCATTGAAACACCGGGGACCAACTGGACCATGGCATTGACGCTCCGGGGACCAACTGGACCATGACATTGACACACCGGGGACCAACTAGACCATGACATTGACACACCGGGGACCAACTGGACCATGACATTGACACTAGAGCCACGAGCCTCGGACGATTAGGACTTTGTATCGGTACAAAAGAGCCTCGTTGTCAACCAGAGGTTGCCGAAGTACCCACCTTAAACTTTGCGAAGGATAAATACCGCTGAGAAAAAATCCTTTTCTGTGAGGACCCCTGTTAAAGAGGAAGTCAAATGTATCGAACAGTTTTTAAGTAGAAAAGGGATCCTTTCATCACTCAACAAGACAATCAATCAGTGTGTAACCATTAGACGGGGTTAGTCTATGTGTGTTGACTGTAACCATTAGACGGGATTAGTCTGTGGGTGTTGACTGTAACCATTAGATGGGGTTAGTCTGTGTGTGTTAACTGTAACCATTATACGGGGTTAGTCTGTGTGTGGTGACTGTTACCATTAGACGGGGTTGGTCTGTGTGTGTTGATTGTAACCATTAGACGGGGTTAGTCTGTGTGTTGGCTGTAACCATTAGACGGGGTTAGTCTGTGTGTGTTGACTGTTACCATTAGACGGGGTTGGTCTGTGTGTGTTGATTGTAACCATTAGACGGGGTTAGTCTGTGTGTTGGCTGTAACCATTAGACGGGGTTAGTCTGTGTGTGTTGACTGTAACCATCAGACGGGGTTAGTCTGTGTGTTGACTGTAACCATTAGACGGGGTTAGTCTGTGTGTGTTGATTGTAACCATTAGACTGGGTTAGTCTGTGTGTGTTGACGGTAACCATTAGACGGGGTTAGTCTGTGTGTGTTGATTGTAACCATTAGACGGGGTTAGTCTGTGTGTGTTGACTGTAACCATCAGACGGGGTTAGTCTGTGTGTGTTGACTGTAACCATTAGACGGGGTTAGTCTGTGTGTTGACTGTAACCATCAGACGGGGTTAGTCTGTGTGTGTTGACTGTAACCATTAGACGGTGTTAGTCTGTGTGTGTTGACTGTAACCATTAGACGGGGTTAGTCTGTGTGTGTTGACTGTAACCATTAGACGGGGTTAGTGTGTGTGTTGACTGTAACCATCAGACGGGGTTAGCCTGTGTGTGTTGACGGTAACCATTAGATGGGGTTAGTCTGTAACCATTAGACGGGGTTAGTCTGTAACCATTAGACGGGGTTAGTCTATGTGTGTTGCCAGTTACCATTAGACGGGTTGGTATGTGTGTTGACTGTAACCATTAGACGGGGTTAGTCTGTGTGTGTTGCCAGTTACCATTAGACGGGTGGTATGTGTGTTGACTGTAACCATTAGACGGGGTTAGTCTGTGTGTGTATGTTCACTGTTAACCCAACACGGAGTTCTGTCGGTCTTTGATCTATATATTTACCTATAAAACATATCCCTGTGGTTACATCTACCTTGAATATTCATTAGTCATGTATCAGCCCATTTCCTTTATAAATTGAAGTCTTTGTGATACTAGGAACCCCACCAGTGCCTACTACATAGAAATCCTCGGATGACTAAGTATTATGCAGTATTGGTTAAATATCTGGTTGAGGTAGAGAAACACCACAGCGAAGGTGATCCGGAGGTGTGGCTAAAAAAGGCAGTGTCTGGCATTGCTGGTGAGAGTGGAGGGTACAAGGAATTGCTGTTAGGGACAGGCGTGTCCATGCTGTCTCTCTGTAGGAACTGTGGTGAGATGACAAGGGAACCATTGACTACGTTTTTGTGTTGATTATCGTGTGAGTGGTAATTTGGTAATAACAGGAAATTTAAAGGCACATCGACATCTGCACACGGAGAGAAATCAATGAAAACGAAATAAAACAACATAAACCAGGAGATTTATGATTGAACTGGTGGATGTCGTGTGCAAAAAATACACTAATAATGTACTTCATGACGTCATCACTTAGCCACGATAATGTCCAAATTACGGATTAAATGTTAAGTAAACAAATTTTATTTCTTTTCAAACAGAGTAAAAATAACACATTAATAAGTAGTTATAGATACACGATATACATATCAAAAACAAAACTTACACGGTATATATAACGTTAACTAAACTTACACTATATCAAACGTTAACTAGACTTACACGGTATATATAACGTTAACTAGACTTACACGGTATATATAACGTTAACTACACGTATACGGTATATATCACGTTAATTACACTTACACGGTATATATCACGTTAACTAGACTTACACGGTATATATCACGTTCACTAAACTTACACTATATAAAACGTTAACTAGACTTACACGGTATATATAACGTTAGCTAGACTTACACGGTATATATAACGTTAACTAGACTTACACGGTATATATAACGTTAACTACACGTATACGGTATATATCACGTTAACTAAACTTACACGTATATAAAACGTTAACTAGACTTACACGGTATAAATAACGTTAACTAGACTTACACGTATATATAACGTTAACTAGACTTACACGGTATATATAACGTTAACTAGACGTACACGGTATATAAAACGTTAACTAGACGTACACGGTATATATAACGTTAACTAGACGTACACGGTATATATAACGTTAACTAAACTTACACGGTATATAAAACGTTAACTAGACTTACACGGTATATATAACGTTAACTAGACTTACACGGTATATATAACGTGAACTAGACGTACACGGTATATATAACGTTAACTAGACTTACACGGTATATATAACGTTAACTAGACTTACACGGTATATACAACGTTAACTAGACTTACACGTATATATAATGTTAACTAGACTTACACGGTATATATAACGTTAACTAGACTTACACGGTATATACAACGTTAACTAGACTTACACGTATATATAACGTTAACTAGACTTACACGGTATATATAACGTTAACTAGACTTACACGGTATATACAACATTAACTAGACTTACACGTATATATAACGTTAACTAGACTTACACGGTATATAAAACGTTAACTAGACTTACACGTATATATAACGTTAACTACACGTACACGTATATATAACGTTAACTAGACTTACACGGTATATATAACGTTAACTAGACTTACACGGTATATATCACGTTAACTACACGTACATGTATATATCACGTTAACTAGACGTACACGTATATATCACGTTAACTAGACTTACACGTATATAAAACGTTAACTAGACTTACACGGTATATATAACGTTAACTAGACTTACACGGTATATACAACGTTAACTAAACTAGCACGGTATATATAACGTTAACTAGACTTACACGGTATATACATGTATAACGTGAACTAGACTTACACGGTATATATAACGTTAACTAGACTAGCACGGTATATATAACGTTAACTAGACTAGCACGGTATATATAACGTTAACTAGACTTACACGGTATATATAACGTTAACTAGACTTACACGGTATATATAACGTTAACTAGACTTACACGGTATATATAACGTTAACTAGACTTACACGGTATATATAACGTGAACTAGACTTACAAGTATATATCACGTTAACTAGACTTACACGGTATATATCACGTTAACTAGACTTACACGGTATATATAACGTTAACTTAACTTACACGGTATATATAACGTTAACTAGACTTACACGGTATATACATGTATAACGTGAACTAGACTTACACGGTATATATAACGTTAACTAGACTAGCACGGTATATATAACGTTAACTAGACTAGCACGGTATATATAACGTTAACTAGACTTACACGGTATATATAACGTTAACTAGACTTACACGGTATATATAACGTTAACTAGACTTACACGGTATATATAACGTTAACTAGACTTACACGGTATATCTAACGTGAACTAGACTTACAAGTATATATCACGTTAACTAGAGTTACACGGTATATATCACGTTAACTAGACTTACACGGTATATATAACGTTAACTAAACTTACACGGTATATATAACGTTAACTAGACTTACACGGTATACATAACGTTAACTAGACTTACACGGTATATATAACGTTAACTAGGCGTACACGGTATATATAACGTTAACTAGACTTACACGGTATATATCACGTTAACTAGACTTACACGGTATATATAACGTTAACTAGACTTACACGGTATATATAACGTTAACTAGACTTACACGGTATATATAACGTTAACTAGACGTACACGTTATATATAACGTTAACTAGACTTACACGGTATATATAACGTTAACTAGACTTACACGGTATATATAACGTTAACTAGACTTACACGGTATATATAACGTTAACTAGACTTACACGTATATATAACGTTAACTAGACTTATAAGTATATATCACGTTAACTAGACTTACACGGTATATATAACGTTAACTAGACTTACACGGTATATACAACGTTAACTAGACTTACACGGTATATATAACGTTAACTAGAACTACATGGTATATATAATGTAAGCTAGACTTACACGTATATAAAATGTTAACTAGATTTACAGGGTAAAGATGACGACTAACACGGTATATATCACGTTAACTAGACTTACACGTATATATAACGTTAACTAGACTTACACGGTATATATAACGTTAACTAGACTTACACGGTATATATAACGTTAACTAGACTTACACGGTATATATAACGTTAACTAGACTTACACGGTATATATAACGTTAACTAGACTTACACGGTATATATAACGTTAACTAGACTTACACGTATATATAACGTTAACTAGACTTATAAGTATATATCACGTTAACTAGACTTACACGGTATATATAACGTTAACTAGACTTACACGGTATATACAACGTTAACTAGACTTACACGGTATATATAACGTTAACTAGAACTACATGGTATATATAATGTTAACTAGACTTACACGGTATATAAACGTTAACTAGAGTACACGTATATATAACGTTAACTAGACTTACAGCGTATATAAAACGTTAACTAGACGTACACGGTATATATACGTTAACTAGACTACACGGTATATAAACGTTAACTAGACTTACACGGTATATTAAACGTTAACTAAGACTTACACGGTATATTATAACGTTAACTAGACGTACCAGGTATATATAACGTTAACTAGGACTACACGGTATATAATAACGTTAACTAGACGTATCACCGGTATATATAAACGTTAACTAGACTTACTACGGATAGATAACGTAACTAGGACTTTACACGGTATATATAACGTTAACTACGACTTTACACGGTATATATAACGTTAACTAGACTTCACGTATAATAACGTTAACTAGACGTACAAGGTATATATAACGTTAACTAGACTTAACACGGCAGATATATAACGTTAACTAGACTTACACGGTATATCAATACTTTAACTAGACTGTACACGTATATATAACGTGTAACTAGACCTACATGTTCGCCTTTTAAACGTAGTTTCACTTTGAAGTAGGTCAGTCGAACTGACGCACGTGCTAAGATTCCAAAATACAGCTGTTTTCCGTCACTGCCGCATACAGCAAAAATATATACGGTGGGTGTATTCCGACAATGCGGTGGCAGTTGCAGGATAAATAACGTTAACTAGAATTACACGTATATATAACGTTAACTAGACTTACACGGTATATATAACGTTAACTAGACTTGCACGGTATATATAACGTTAACTAGACTTATACGGTATATAAAATATAAAACTTACACGGTAAAGATGACGTTAATTCCTTTTCAGGGTACTTATAATGTTAACCACCTTTCAGGTTACCTATAACGTTAACTACCTTTCAGGGTACCTATAATGTTAACTACCTTTCAGGTTATATATAACGTTAATTACCTTCCAGGGTACCTATTACGTTAACTACCTTTCAGGGTACTTATAATGTTAACCACCTTTCAGGCTACCTATAACGTTAACTACCTTTCAGGGTACCTATAATGTTAACTACCTTTCAGATTACCTATAACGTTAACTACCTTTCAGTGTACCTATAATGTTAACTATCTTTCAGGGTACCTATAATGTTATCTACCTTCCAGGGTACCTATAACGTTAACTACCTTTCAGGGTACCTATAATGTTAACTACCTTTCAGATTACCTATAACGTTAACTACCTTTCAGGGTACCTATAATGTTAACTACCTTTCAGATTACCTATAATGTTAACTATCTTTCAGGGTACCTATAATGTTATCTACCTTCCAGGGTACCTATAACGTTAACTACCTTTCAGGGTACCTATAATGTTAACTACCTTTCAGATTACCTATAATGTTAACTATCTTTCAGGGTACCTATAATGTTATCTACCTTCCAGGGTACCTATAACGTTAACTACCTTTCAGGTTACCTATAAAGTTAACTACCTTTCAGGGTACTATAACGTTAACTGCATTCCAGGTTACCTATAATGTTAACTACCTTTCAGGGTACCTATAGTGTTAAGTACTTTTCAAGTTACCTATAATGTTAACTACCTTCCAGGGTACCTATAACGTTAACTATCTTTCAGGTTACCTATAACGTTAACTACCTTTCAGGTTACCTATAACGTTAACTACCTTTCAGATTACCTATAATGTTAACTACCTTTCAGATTACATATAACGTTAACTACCTTTCAGGTTATATATAACGTTAACTACCTTCCAGGGTACCTATAACGTTAACTTCCTTTCAGGTTACCTATAACGTTAACTACATTTCAGGGTACCTATAACGTTAACTACATTTCAGGTTACCTATAAAGTTAACTACATTTCAGGTTACCTATAACGTTACCTACATTTCAGGGTACCTATAACGTTAACTACCTTTCAGGGTACCTATAATGTTAACTACCTTTCAGATTACCTATAACGTTAACTACCTTTCAGGCTACCTATAACGTTAACTACCTTTCAGGTTACCTATAATGTTAACTACCTTTCAGGGTACCTATAACGTTAACTACCTTTCAGGTAACCTATAACGTTAACTACCTTTCAGGTTACCTATAATGTTAACTACCTTTCATGGTACTTATAATGTTAACCACCTTTCAGGGTACCTATAACGTTAACTACCTTTCAGGTTACCTATAACGTTAACTACCTTCCAGGTTACATATAGCGTTAACTACCTTTCAGGTTACCTATAATGTTAATTACCTTTCAGGTTACCTATAACGTTAACTACCTTTCAGGGTACCTATAACGTTAACTACCTTTCTGATTACCTATAACGTTAACTACCTTCCAGGGTACCTATAATGTTAACTACTTCCAGGTTACCTATAACGTTAACTACCTTTCAGGGAACCTATAATGTTAACTACCTTTCAGGGTACCTATAATGTTAATTACCTTTCAGGTTACCTATAATGTTAACTACCTTTCAGGTTACCTATAATGTTAACTACCTTTCAGGGTACCTATAACGTTAACTAGCTTTCAGGGTACCTATAAGGTTAACTACCTTTCAGGTTACCTATAACGTTAACTACCTTTCAGAGTACCTTTAACGTTAACTACCTTCCAGGGTACCTATAACGTTCACTACCTTTCAGATTACCTATAACGTTAACTACCTTTCAGGGTACCTATAACGTTAACTACCTTCCAGGGTACCTATAACGTTAACTACCTTTTAGGTTACCTTTATCGTTAACTACCTTTCAGGGTACTTAAAATGTTGACCACCTTTCAGGGTACCTATAACGTTAACTACCTTTCAGGTTACCTATAACGTTAACTACCTTTCAGGTTACCTATAACGTTAACTACCTTTCAGATTACCTATAATGTTAACTACCTTTCAGATTACCTATAACGTTAACTACCTTTCAGGTTATATATAACGTTAACTACCTTCCAGGGTACCTATAACGTTAACTTCCTTTCAGGTTACCTATAACGTTAACTACATTTCAGGGTACCTATAACGTTAACTACATTTCAGGTTACCTATAAAGTTAACTACATTTCAGGTTACCTATAACGTTACCTACATTTCAGGGTACCTATAACGTTAACTACCTTTCAGGGTACCTATAATGTTAACTACCTTTCAGATTACCTATAACGTTAACTACCTTTCAGGCTACCTATAACGTTAACTACCTTTCAGGTTACCTATAATGTTAACTACCTTTCAGGGTACCTATAACGTTAACTACCTTTCAGGTTACCTATAACGTTAACTACCTTTCAGGTTACCTATAATGTTAACTACCTTTCATGGTACTTATAATGTTAACCACCTTTCAGGGTACCTATAACGTTAACTACCTTTCAGGTTACCTATAACGTTAACTACCTTCCAGGTTACATATAGCGTTAACTACCTTTCAGGTTACCTATAATGTTAATTACCTTTCAGGTTACCTATAACGTTAACTACCTTTCAGGGTACCTATAACGTTAACTACCTTCCAGGGTACCTATAATGTTAACTACTTCCAGGTTACCTATAACGTTAACTACCTTTCAGGGAACCTATAATGTTAACTACCTTTCAGGGTACCTATAATGTTAATTACCTTTCAGGTTACCTATAATGTTAATTACCTTTCAGGTTACCTATAATGTTAACTACCTTTCAGGCTACCTATAACGTTAACTAGCTTTCAGGGTACCTATAACGTTAACTACCTTTCAGGTTACCTATAACGTTAACTACCTTTCAGAGTACCTTTAACGTTAACTACCTTCCAGGGTACCTATAACGTTCACTACCTTTCAGGGTACCTATAACGTTAACTACCTTTCAGGGTACCTATAACGTTAACTACCTTCCAGGGTACCTATAACGTTAACTACCTTTTAGGTTACCTTTATCGTTAACTACCTTTCAGGGTACTTAAAATATTGACCACCTTTCAGGGTACCTATAACGTTAACTACCTTTCAGGTTACCTATAACGTTAACTACCTTTCAGAGTACCTTTAACGTTAACTACCTTTCAGGGTACTTAAAATGTTGACCACCTTTCAGGGTACCTATAACGTTAACTACCTTTCAGGTTACCTATAACGTTAACTACCTTTCAGGGTACCTATAATGTTAACTACCTTTCTGGTCACCTATAATGTTAACTACCTTTCTGGTTACCTATAATGTTAACTACATTTGTACCTTTCTGGTTACCT
Organism: Pecten maximus; assembly: GCF_902652985.1. NCBI lineage: Eukaryota > Metazoa > Mollusca > Bivalvia > Pectinida > Pectinidae > Pecten > Pecten maximus. Next base: position 2,025,438 of record NC_047016.1, read on the forward strand.
ATAACGTTAACTACCTTTCAGGGTACCTATAACGTTAACTACCTTTCAGGGTACCTATAATGTTAACTACCTTTCAGGGTACCTATAACGTTAACTACCTTTCAGGTTACCTATAATGTTAACTACCTTTCAGGGTACCTATAATGTTAACTACCTTTCAGGGTACCTATAACGTTAAATACCTTTCTGGTTACCTATAACGTTAACTACCTTCAAGGGTACCTATAACGTTAACTACCTTTCAGGTTACCTATAACGTTAACTACCTTCAAGGGTACCTATAACGTAAACTGCCTTCCAGGGTACCTATAAAGTTAACTACCTTTCAGGTTACCTATAATGTTAACCACCTTTCAGGGTATATATAACGTTACTACCTTCCAGGTTACCTATAACGTTAACTACATTTCAGGGTACCTATAACGTTAACTACCTTTCAGATTACCTAAAATGTTAACTACCTTTCAGGTAACCTATAACGTTAACTACCTTTCAGGGTACCTATAACGTTAACTATCTTTCAGGTTACCTATAACGTTAACCACCTTTCAGGTTACCTATAACGTTAACTACCTTTCAGGGTACCTATAACGTTAAATACCTTTCAGGTTACCTATAACGTTAAATACCTTTCAGGGTACCTATAACGTTAACTACCTTTCAGATTACCTATAACGTTAACTACATTTCAGGTTACCTATAACGTTAACTACCTTTCAGGGTACCTATAACGTTAACTACCTTTCAGGTTACCTATAACGTTAACTACCTTTCAGGTTACCTATAATGTTAACTACCTTTCAGGTTACCTATAATGTTAACTACCTTTCAGATTACCTATAGTTAACTACCTTTCAGATTACCTATAACGTTAACTACCTTTCAGGTTACCTATAACGTTAACTACCTTTCAGGTTACCTATAACGTTAACTACCTTTCAGGTTACATATAACGTTAACTACCTTTCAGGCTACCTATAACGTTAACTACCTTTCAGGTTACCTATAACGTTAACTACCTTTCAGGTTACCTATAACGTTAACTACCTTTCAGGTTACCTATAACGTTAACTACCTTTCAGGGTACCTATAACCTTAACTACCTTTCAGGGTACCTATAACGTTAACTACCTTTCAGGTTACCTATAACGTTAACTACCTTTCAGGTTACCTTGAACGTTAACTACCTTTCAGGTTACCTATAACGTTAACTACCTTTCAGGGTACCTATAACGTTAACTACCTTTCAGGTTACCTATAATGTTAACTACCTTTCAGGCTACCTATAACGTTAACTACCTTTCAGGGTACTATAACGTTAACTACATTCCAGGTTACCTATAATGTTAACTACCTTTCAGGGTACCTATAATGTTAACAAACTTTCAGGGTACCTATAACGTTAACTACCTTTCAGGGTACCTATAATGTTAACTACCTTTCAGGTTACCTATAACGTTAACTAACTTCCAGGGTACCTATAACGTTAACTACCTTTCAGGTTACCTATAACGTTAACTACCTTTCAGGTTACCTATAACGTTAACTACCTTCCAGGGTACCTATAACGTTAAATACCTTCCAGGGTACCTATAACGTTAACTACCTTTGATGTTACCTATAACGTTAACTACCTTCCGGGGTACCTATAATGTTAACTACCTTTCAGGTTACCTATAATGTTAACTACCTTTCAGGTTACCTATAACGTTAACTACCTTTCAGGTTACCTATAACATTAACTACCTTTCAGGTTACCTATAATGTTAACTACCTTTCAGGGTACCTATAATGTTAACTACCTTTCAGGTTACCTATAACGTTAACTACCTTTCAGGTTATATATAACGTTAACTACCTTTCAGGTTACCTATAATGTTAACTACCTTCCAGGTTACCTATAACGTTAACTACCTTTCAGGTACCTATAACGTTAACTACCTTCCAGGTTACCTATAACGTTAACTACCTTTCAGGTTACCTATAATGTTAACTACCTTTCAGGTACCTATAACGTTAACTACCTTTCAGGTTACCTATAACGTTAACTACATTTCAGGTTATATATAACGTTAACTACCTTCCAGGGTACCTATAACGTTAACTACCTTTCAGATTACCTTTAGTGTTAATTAATTACCTTTCAGAATAACTATAAAGTTAATTACCTTTCAGGTTACCAATAAAGTTAATTACCTGACACGTTATATATTTCTAGTGAACATCTTAGGTAAACAATTACTAGTTCTCAGCTGACGTTACATACAACACGCGTCTGGCCGGAAATTAAACAACAGTGGTCTGAAATTAATCGTTTATAAACACAGGTAGAAAGCTTAATAAACACATGCTAATAGAAGACTCATTAATATTAATACTATGTGATGGAGGTGCTGTACATAACTGAAGCCAAGAAAATGGTTCCTGTTTTAAACACAAGCTTGTTTTTAATACATGATTTCATACACCTAAAACGTACACAAGTTATCATACACACCTGTACCGTACACACCTGTACCGTACATACCTGTACCAAATACACATGTATCGTACACACCTGTACCACACACACCTGTACCATACACAACTGTACCATACACAACTTTACAATGTTCACCTGTATCACACACACCTGTGCCATTTACACCTTACCATGTACGCCTGTACCACACATACTTGTACCACACACACCTGTACCATTCACACCTGTACCACACATACTTGTACCACACACACATGTACCATTCACACCGGTACCACACATACTTGTACCATACACAACTGTACCATTACCTGTACCATGTACACTTGTACCACACATACTTGTACCACACATATCTGTACCATACACACATGTACCACACATACTTGTACCACACATACTTGTACCACACACAACTGTATCATACACACCAGTACCATTCACACCTGTACCACACACATCTGTACCATACACACATGTACCACACACATCTGTACCATTCACACATGTACCACACACATCTGTACTATACACACATGTACCACACATACTTGTACCACACATACTTGTACCACACACAACTGTATCATACACACCTGTACCATTCACACCTGTAGCACACACAACTGTATCATACACACCTGTACCATTCACACCTGTACCACACACATCTGTACCATACACACATGTACCGTACACACCTGTACCACACATACTTGTACCACACACACCTGTTCCACACACATCTGTACCGTACACACATGTATCATACACACCTGTACCATTCACACCTGTACCACACACAACTGTATCATACACACCTGTACCATTCACACCTGTACCACACACATCTGTACCATACACACATGTACCGTACACACCTGTACCACACATACTTGTACCACACACCTGTTCCACACACATCTGTACCGTACACACATGTACCACACACACCTGTACCATACACATCTGTACCATACACATATGTACAATACACACTTGTACCATACACACCTGTACCATACACACCTGTACCATACACACCTGTACCACACACACCTGTACCATACACACCTGTACCATACACACCTGTACCACACACACCTGTACCATGCACATCTGTACTATACACACCTGTACCATGCACATCTGTACTATACACACACTCACAGAAGATACACACCTGTACCACACACATGTACCGTACACATTTGTAGCGTATAGACATGTACCACACACACACACTCACACACCGTACACACCTGTAAATACCTGGACACTACCTTCATCAACAGACCATGGTAGCAACAGTCGAGGAGTGTTTTACTGTTGTCAAACCTAAGTGGAATGCTTTTCCAGCAATACGAAATCAATGTGAAGTCAATCTACACGACATTGATTTTAGATTTTGATTTTGAAACTCGCGAGGAAACCATGGAAAGTTATTGGCACAACTGACATTGATATGGAGGTCCTCATACTGGCACCGCGTCAGATACTTTTTACGGGACGGTCAATATTGAGAAATCACTGTAACTTGTCCAGGTAATGTTCGTTAGATGTGGGAGAGCACTCCCGCGGGTACATAAAGGTGTGACAGATTGTGTGAACACTGATGGGATCCGGGAAACCTAACGTCACCACAACGTCATAGAAAATACCTGTAGGGTATACCAACTATGTTTACCGGAACACTGGACGGACGGGATGTACACTGGAGATTTACCTGGATACTAGAAGGTGTAGATGTTTCCGGATCCATTCCTCAATCGTTGAGAATTTACTTCTACATATAGTTTCACAGAATCGTTATTCGCTACCATGTCCCTCAGTTTCCTTTGATGAAAAAGGAACATTTGAAATCTGCCAGGAGAAACAAGCGTTCCAATTATATAATCCGGATTTTATGTGCCTTGCAACGTATGTGATCTAAAATCTGGAAGCTCTTTGTGTTACAATTGTAAGTGATCCGATAATCCGCAAGCTCTTTGTGTTACACGTGTAAGTGTCCGATAATCCGGATTTTCTATGTGCTACAAGTGTAAATGATCCAATTATCCGGATTTTATCTGCGCTACATTGTAAGTGATCCAATAATCCGGATTTCATCTGCATTACGTTATAAGTGATCCAATAATGCGAATTTTATCTGCGCTTTATAGTAAGTGATCCAATAATCCGGAAGCTCTTTGTGTTACAATCGAAAGTGATCTGATAATCTACTGGTTGTGTGACACTACAGTTGCCCCACAGAAACTTACGAGTGAAGCTACTTTGGAATGTAGTGAGGATGAATCATCCGGGATAGATGTCCAGTGGCGAGCTGACCATGTCTCCGACCTTGTAAGTGACTGGGTGACATCTGTAGTCAGTGTTTCACAATTACTAAATTAAACGTTTAAATCTTTCTAATATTGGTCATTGTGCGATCATTACTCAGACAAATAACGCGTCATGCGTTGGTCAGTGTTCGACCATTACTCAGACAAATAACGCGTCATGCGTTGGTCAGTGTTCGACCATTACTCAGACAAATAACGCGTCATGCGTTGGTCAGTGTTCGACCATTACTCAGACAAATAAAGCGCTATGCGTTGGTCAGTGTTCGACCATTACTCAGTCAAATAAAGCGCCATGCGTTGGTCAGTGTTCGACCGTTACTCAGACAAATAAAGCGCCATGCGTTGGTCAGTGTTCGACCATTACTGAGACAAATAAAGCGCCATGCGTTGGTCAGTGTTCGACCATTACTCAGACAAATAAAGCGCCATGCGTTGGTCAGTGTTCGATCGTTACTCACACAAATAAAGCGCCATGCGTTGGTCAGTGTTCGACCATTACTCACACAAATAAAGCGCCATGCGTTGGTCAGTGTTTTACCGTTACTCAGACAAATAAAGCACCATGCGTTGGTCAGTGTTCGACCATTACTCAGACAAATAAAGCGCCATGCGTTGGTCAGTGTTCGACCATTACTCACACAAATAAAGCGCCATGCGTTAGTCAGTGTTCGACCGTTACTCACACAAATAAAGCGCCATGCGTTGGTCAGTGTTTGACCGTTACTCACACAAATAAAGCGCCATGCGTTGGTCAGTGTTCGACCATTACTCACACAAATAAAGCGCTATGCGTTGGTCAGTGTTCGACCATTACTCACACAAATAAAGCGCCATGCGTTGGTCAGTGTATGACCGTTACTCACACAAATAAAGCGCTATGCGTTGGTCAGTGTTCGACCATTACTCACACAAATAAAGCGCTGTGTGTTGGTCAGTTTTCGACCATTGCTCAGTCAAATGAAGCGTCATGCGTTGGTCAGTGTTCGACCATTGCTCAGTCAAATGAAGCGTCATGCGTTGGTCAGTTTTCGACCATTGCTCAGACAAATAAAGCACCATTAGTACAGCAGCTAACTGGGAGCCTGAAGTTGGTTCCGAGTTCCGAGTTCCGAGTAAGAAAAACTGGAATACTATGTATTAGCTTTATTGGTTTTGGTCCCAGCTCCGAGTTCCGTTTAAGAAAAACTGAAATACTATGTATTAGCTTTATTGGTTTTGGTCCCAGTTCCGAGTTCCGTTTAAGATAAACTGGAATACTATGTATTAACTTTATTGGTTTTGGTCCCAGTTCCGAGTTCCGTTTATCTTCAACGGAACTCGGAGCTGGGACCAAAACCAATAAAGCTAATACATAGTATTTCAGTTTATCTTAAACGGAACTCGGAACTGGGACCAAAACCAATAAAGCTAATACATAGTATTTCAGTTTTTCTTAAACGGAACTCGGAACTGGGACCAAAACCAATAAAGCTAATACATAGTATTTCAGTTTTTCTTAAACGGAACTCGGAACTGGTTCCGAGTTCCGTTTTACTTAAACGGAACTCGGAACTCGGAACCAACTTCAGGCTCCCCAGCTAACTAGCGATTTTCTGAGGAATACTGCATTTTATAGTAAAAGCATGAAACTTTGCCTGAACTTAGTTTATGACCTAACAAAACATTTCAGATATGGACCCATCGCCAAAATGCCATACTTTCGGTAAAAATCCAAGATGGCGGACACATATACCTAAAACCATTTAAAATCAAAACAACATATTTTGCTTCGATCATAGATTTTCAATTCTATGATATGTTTTAATGTAAAATATGTAACACCATTTTCCATTTTATTAGAGCATGTTCCAGATACTACATGTACTTCCGGTTCAAATCTAATATGGCGGCCATCTATCGCAGTAAAATACATATAGCTAACCTTTCGAAAGGCGAACGCGCAACTCAAAGGCCAAAAGGGTGGTGCTCTCAAGGGGGACATTAGAAGAGAAGTGAAAGACAGGATTCCAAATCCAGTCGCCTTTTACTTTCATGTAATTAAGGCAGCAAGTGCAATTATGCATTACCTGCAGAAGAGGCGCCTAAATGTAAACTATGTAGTAATATAACAATTTTTCTAGAATTTGTTCGAAAACTTTTTCTAATGATAGAAAATAGGTACTTTGGAGTTAAGGAACACTTCTATAAATCTTATATGAATAAAGGTACCAATCCCATTCAACAAAATTCCTGAAATTGAGAATATTAGTTTGACCTTATTCTTTATGGCGATTCTCGATGCATTATCTGTCAGCAAGAAACTAAAGAAGCACTACAGTGTCCAGCCACTTCAAAATGAAAGGTTGCGGGTGCAGGTTACAATTTCATGAAGATAGAGGAACTTAGATAGAGTTACCTGAAAAGTGACACTTTGACATCAGTGCTTTGGATGAGGGAAGTGGACTTGCAAACTCACTACATACGAAGCAAGCGAAGTGACACAATCATTGCAGTTTACAATATAACAATTAAGAAGTAGACAGAGCTGAGAAGCGCCATCATCAAGCTGACATGAAAACGAATCTCTCCGAGGATGTCGAATAAACACGAGACAAAGCTTATCCTGCCGAACCACAATGCATGATAATATCTCTTTTTCTGGTATTATGTGAAACACCTCTACCTATATGCGTATTCTTATGCATTGCCAAACTAGTAGTCGTTCATTTAATGACAGATTGCTTCATCTTGGAATATGCATTTCATACGACAGAGTGATATCTATGCCAACAAAGATAACAAACTTCCTATACCAGAAATATAAGGAGGATGACCACAATCCGAGTGCAACAACAGCGGATGATTCTTTTCTTGGGACAGGGATATCACTTTCCAGCACACATCTGAGGTCAGAACTAGGGCACGACAGGTTCTCTGTTCCCGATGCTGGCATATCTGTTCGCATCACGTCAAGTCTTCCTCAGTCTTATTCAAATGTTCCACCCGTATTCTTAGAGACGAATTTCCGGCTGTACCTCCAATAGACGACCTCAGGACGGATATCGCCGTCATTTCTACTCCATTGCAAGACGAATACAGGTGGCTTCAGAAATACGAGAAGCAACTACATGTAAAGATTTGGGAGAATCACTAGCTGTGTCATGGAGAGCTTTCCATGCAACACATGAGACTTCATCCAATAGTAAACCGGATGTGTCAGTGCTTCTACCGTTATTTGATGAAGAATCGAAGTTTTATGGCCATGATTAAACACTCAATGACGATCATCCGGAAATGTGTACAGTCCTTTAATCCAGGACAAACTCCGGTTATCGCACTTGGCCAACCGCTCTATGCGCTTGCGAAACAGATACAGTGGATTTGGCTCGATTCATATGGCGTCAACCAGTTCGTTTTAATGTTTGGCGGCCTGCATATTGAGATGGGCCTGTTCAAATAAGTAGGTGACTGGTTGGAAGGATCGGGATGGACATTCACATTAGCACAGGCAAACATAGCCTCTTCTGCATATTCCTTTCTTAAAGCTTCCCATGCAACGAGGACGAGAAGAGCAAATCAGCTAACTGCAATTGCTTTGTATAAACTGATGACCTCAGCCTATGACAATCTATTCAGAATCTTTCGAAACACAACCAATCTGTTTTCGATGAATGTTGTCAAAGAAAGGCAAATGAAAGACCACAATGTAGGTACTGGCTATCAACGTTTAAACTTGAAATTACCATCTTGCTTTTTGTGAAAGCGATCCGAGAAGGTAAATTTGAATTAAACATAGATATGCTGCCAAGGTCAATCCCCTGGTTCTTCGCGCTTGGCCATTAGTGCAGAAAATCAATGTTTTCGACCAAAGATCGGAGTATTGAATCGATCCCTCCTAGAAAAGATGCTTTGATACAACACGCTAAACATGCCACCCTCCAGTTGGGTGTCGTGTGGGCGAATTTCCTACATCCTAAACAGATACATTTTTCCTAAACCGGAAATCCTTGGATGGATACATAATACATGTTACAGCCATTCTGGATTACATTGCCGGAATAATCATCGTTTACTAAATAATTGGTACACTGTGGCTGCAAGAAAGGTTGCAGACGAGCATGTAAATGTGCAAAATCCCCACTTCCGTGCAAAGCTCTTTGTACCTGTAATGATCAATGAAACTAATGTTGAAAGAGATTGTAAAATGGAACGGAAATTAAGCAGAACAGGATGAAGGTAAATACATTTTGAAGCCAAATTTATAATGTCGAAGTTGACTTTACCCTGGGTTTTAACTACAAAAGAAAAAATAATAATAATAATAATAATAAAATAAAACCGGAAGTTGAATGACTATTTTCCATATTAGCTGATTGATGGAAACAAGTCATGTGCATTGTCTTGCCACAAAAACGACAGTGAAAATTTTGGTAGGTAACTTTTGATGTATGGTACAAATCATGTTATAGTACTATGTAAGCAAAATGATTTTTTAATCTGCAAATGTATTCGCCCTGAAACCCGGAAGTAGAAATGCATTTAGTTTCACAAAATGTAGCTTGCTTATAAGATTTTATATTGCTTCAAAGCAATTAATTCCACGATATTAGTACAAACAATGTCCTTTTTGAATTGATTATATTTTTGTTCCAATAAAAGAGATAATTGCGACAATTTTATAAGAAACCGGAAGTTCCAGTTTTGAAAGAAAAAACAAAACATAATGAGGTATAAGTTGATTCGTTTGCACACTTAATAGCTTGTTAATAAACAGTATTTTATTACATATACAACATATCCAACCATAGTTTTAACCTGAAATCTTGTTTTTGTGATACGGCGGCGGCCATCTTGGATTTTACCGGAAGTGGGGCTTTTTGGCGATGGGTCCATATCTGAAATGTTTTGTTTGGTCATTAACTTTGTTCACACCAAGTTTCATGCTTTTACCACAAATGCAGTATTTTTCTCGTATCTGCTGTACTACATGCGTTGGTCAGTGTTAGACAGTTTCTAATACAGTTGTGCGATTGGACAACGAACAAAAACACTATGCGCAGACAACACATTAATGAAATTATATTATTCTACTCTTTTATCTTATACATGTCACATTTCCATACTCAATGTTTTATTGTTTTATAATGTCGAAATGTCGGGACAGTTTTTTGGGAACATCCTGTATTAGCCGGTCTAACGTATTACACCCCGCCGCGGATCAGGGAGTGAATGGCGGACATATTGGTCCCAGAATTTACAATTTCTTATTACGGTTAATTGATATATTGTGAGCCTCGTTTTGAAGGAGACACTCAAGGATGTTCTTTTTAAGTCCTACATTTCTCTGACTATATAAGGCCGTGTACCCAAGGACTGGTCTCATTTGGTTAGCTTATATCGACGAGGTAGCACTCTACCGTAAACAAGACAAACGGCTTTTGCAAAATGGACAAAATCGGTTAGGGTTAGGGTTAAAAAGAGTCTGTCATTGTCATGGCTGCCATTCACGATTGTGGATTTAAATTGATTGAGCAACCACCTTATTCACCTGATCTCGCTCCATCAGACTTTCCAAAACTGAAAACAGCTATTTCAGGCACCAACTTTCAGTCCGATGATGACGTCATACGGTGTACATGCAGTGGGTGACTTTCTGAACAGTCAATAAAAGGAGTTCTATAAAAGTGGCTCTGAGGCCCTTAAACACCGCTGGCAAAAGTGTATAGATACTGAAGGAGATTATGTTGAAAAATAATGCAATACGTCCGGCAAAATTCAAATCCTTCAATATGAGGCTCACAACTAATCAATCAGCCCGCGTATTACGTGAGAAATGTGATTTTTGCACTTCCGCAATTGTTATCGGTAGACATGTAATTATTGTTGGTAGACCTGTAATTATTATCGTTAGAGCTGTAATTATTAACGGTAGACCTGTAATTATTATCGGTAGACCTGTAATTATTAACGGTAGACCTGTAATTATTATCGGTAGACATGTAATTATTGTTGGTACACCTGTAATTATTATCGTTAGAGCTGTAATTATTATCGGTAGACATGTAATTATTATCGTTAGGGCTGTAATTATTATCGGTAGACATGTAATTATTATCGGTATATATGTCATTATTATTGGTACACCTGTAATTATTATCGGTAGACATGTAATTATTATCGGTATATATGTCATTATTATTGGTACACCTGCAATTATTATCGGTACACCTGTAATCATTATCGGTACACCTGTAATCATTATCGGTACACCTGTAATCATTATCGGTACACCTGTAATCATTATCGGTAGACATGTAATTATTATCGGTACACCTGTAATCATTATCGGTAGACATGTAATTATTATCAGTACACCTGTAATTATTATCAGTAGATATGTAATTATTATCGTTAGACCTGTAATTGTTATCGGTAGACATGTAATTATTATCGGCGGACCTGTAATTATTATCGGTACACCTGTAATTATTATCGGTAGACATGTAATTATTATCGGTATATATGTCATTATTATTGGAACACCTGTAATCATTATCGGTACACCTGTAATCATTATCGGTACACCTGTAATCATTATCGGTAGACCTGTAATCATTATCGGTAGACATGTAATTATTATCGGTACACCTGTAATCATTATCGGTAGACATGTAATTATTATCAGTACACCTGTAATTATTATCAGCAGATATGTAATAATTATCGTTAGACCTGTAATTGTTATCGGTAGACATGTAATTATTATCGGCGGACCTGTAATTATTATCGGTATACCTGTAATCATTATCGGTACACCTGTAATCATTATCGGTACACCTGTAATCATTATCGGTAGACATGTAATTATTATCAGTACACCTGTAATTATTATCAGTAGATATGTAATTATTATCGGCGGACCTGTAATTATTATCGGTAGACCTGTAGTTATTATCAGTAGATATGTAATTATTATCGGTAGACCTGTAATTATTATCGGTACACCTGTAATCATTATCGGTACACCTGTAATCATTATCGGTAGACATGTAATTATTATCAGTACACCTGTAATTATTATCAGTAGACCTGTAGTTATTATCGGTACACCTGTAATTATTATCAGTAGACCTGTAATTATTATCGGTACACCTGTAATTATTATCGGCGGACCAGTAATTATTATCGGCGAACCTGTAATTATTATCGGTAGACCTGTAGTTATTATCGGTACACCTGTAATTATTATCAGTAGACCTGTAATTATTATCGGCGGACCTGTAATTATTATCAGTAGACCTGTAGTTATTATCGGTACACCTGTAATTATTATCGGCGGACCTGTAATTATTATCAGTAGACCTGTAGTTATTATCAGTACACATGTAATTATTATCGGTAGATATGTAATTATTATCGGTATTTATGTAATTATTATCGGCGGACCTGTAATTATTATCAGTAGACCTGTAGTTATTATCGGTACACCTGTAATTATTATCAGTAGACCTGTAATTATTATCGGCGGACCTGTAATTATTATCAGTAGACCTGTAGTTATTATCGGTACACCTGTAATTATTATCGGCGGACCTGTAATTATTATCAGTAGACCTGTAGTTATTATCAGTACACATGTAATTATTATCGGTAGATATGTAATTATTATCGGCGGACCTGTAATTATTATCAGTACACATGTAATTATTATCGGTACACCTGTAATTATTATCGGCGGACCTGTAATTATTATCAGTAGACCTGTAGTTATTATCAGTACACATGTAATTATTATCGGTAGATATGTAATTATTATCGGCGGACCTGTAATTATTATCGGTAGATATGTAATTATTATCGGTACACCTGTAATTATTATCGGTACACCTGTAATCATTATCAGTAGATATGTAATCATTATCGGTACACCTGTAATTATTATCGGTAGACATGTAATTATTATCAGTAGATATGTAATTATTATCGGCGGACCTGTAATTATTATCGGTAGACCTGTAGTTATTATCAGTAGATATGTAATTATTATCGGTACACCTGTAATCATTATCGGTAGACGTGTAATTATTATCGGTACACCTGTAATCATTATCGGTAGACATGTAATTATTATCAGTACACCTGTAATCATTATCAGTAGACCTGTAATTATTATCGGTACACCTGTAATTATTATCGGCGGACCTGTAATTATTATCGGCGGACCTGTAATTATTATCGGTAGACCTGTAATTATTATCAGTAGACCTGTAGTTATTATCGGTACACCTGTAATTATTATCGGTAGACCTGTAATTATTATCGGTACACCTGTAATTATTATCGGTACACCTGTAATTATTATTGGTACACCTGTAATTATTATCGGTATATATGTAATTATTATCGGTACACCTGTAATTATATTCAGTACACCCATAATTATGATCGGCGGACCTGTAATTATTATCGGTACACCTGTAATTATTATCGGTACACCTGTAATTATTATCGGTACACCTGTAATTATTATCAGCAGATATGTAATTATTATCGGTACACCTGTAATTATTATCGGCGGACCTGTAATTATTATCGGTAGACCTGTAGTTATTATCGGTACACCTGTAATTATTAGCGGTAGACCTGTAATCATTATCGGTACACCTGTAATTATTATCGGTAGACCTGTAATTATTATCAGTAGATATGTAATTATTATCGGTACACCTGTAATTATTATCGGCGGACCTGTAATTATTATCGGTAGACCTGTAGTTATTATCGGTACACCTGTAATTATTATCGGTACACCTGTAATTATTATCGGTACACTTGTAATTATTATCGGTAGACCTGTAATTATTATCAGTAGATATGTAATTATTATCGGTACACCTGTAATTATTATCGGCAGACCTGTAATTATTATCGGTAGACCTGTAATTATTATCGGTACACCTGTAATCATTATCGGTACACCTGTAATCATTATCGGTAGACATGTAATTATTATCAGTACACCTGTAATTATTATCAGTAGATATGTAATTATTATCGGTACACCTGTAATTATTATCGGCGGACCTGTAATTATTATCGGTAGACCTGTAGTTATTATCGGCACACCTGTAATTATTATCGGTACACCTGTAATTATTATCGGTACACCTGTAATTATTATCGGTAGACCTGTAATTATTATCAGTAGATATGTAATTATTATCGGTACACCTGTAATTATTATCGGTAGACCTGTAATTATTATCGGTACACCTGTAATCATTATCGGTACACCTGTAATCATTATCGGTAGACCTGTAATCATTATCGGTACACCTGTAATTATTATCGGTAGACCTGTAATTATTATCAGTAGATATGTAATTATTATCGGTACACCTGTAATTATTATCGGCGGACCTGTAATTATTATCGGTAGACCTGTAGTTATTATCGGTACACCTGTAATTATTATCGGTACACCTGTAATTATTATCGGTACACTTGTAATTATTATCGGTAGACCTGTAATTATTATCAGTAGATATGTAATTATTATCGGTACACCTGTAATTATTATCGGCGGACCTGTAATTATTATCGGTAGACCTGTAATTATTATCGGTACACCTGTAATCATTATCGGTAGACATGTAATTATTATCAGTACACCTGTAATTATTATCAGTAGATATGTAATTATTATCGGTACACCTGTAATTATTATCGGCGGACCTGTAATTATTATCGGTAGACCTGTAGTTATTATCGGCACACCTGTAATTATTATCGGTACACCTGTAATTATTATCGGTACACTTGTAATTATTATCGGTAGACCTGTAATTATTATCAGTAGATATGTAATTATTATCGGTACACCTGTAATTATTATCGGCGGACCTGTAATTATTATCGGTACACCTGTAATCATTATCGGTACACCTGTAATCATTATCGGTACACCTGTAATCATTATCGGTAGACATGTAATTATTATCAGTACACCTGTAATTATTATCAGTAGATATGTAATTATTATCGGCGGACCTGTAATTATTATCGGTAGACCTGTAATTATTATCAGTAGACCTGTAGTTATTATCGGTACACCTGTAATTATTATCGGTAGACCTGTAATTATTATCGGTACACCTGTAATTATTATCGGTACACCTGTAATTATTATCGGTACACCTGTAATTATTATTGGTACACCTGTAATTATTATCGGTATATATGTAATTATTATCGGTACACCTGTAATTATATTCAGTACACCCATAATTATGATCGGTGGACCTGTAATTATTATCGGTACACCTGTAATTATTATCGGTACACCTGTAATTATTATCGGTAGACCTGTAATTATTATCAGTAGATATGTAATTATTATCGGTACACCTGTAATTATTATCGGTACACCTGTAATTATTATCGGTAGACATGTAATTATTATCAGTAGATATGTAATTATTATCGGTACACCTGTAATTATTATCGGCGGACCTGTAATTATTATCGGTAGACCTGTAGTTATTATCGGTACACCTGTAATTATTATCGGTAGACCTGTAATCATTATCGGTACACCTGTAATTATTATCGGTAGACCTGTAATTATTATCAGTAGATATGTAATTATTATCGGTACACCTGTAATTATTATCGGCGGACCTGTAATTATTATCGGTAGACCTGTAGTTATTATCGGTACACCTGTAATTATTATCGGTACACCTGTAATTATTATCGGTACACCTGTAATTATTATCGGTAGACCTGTAATTATTATCAGTAGATATGTAATTATTATCGGTACACCTGTAATTATTATCGGCAGACCTGTAATTATTATCGGTAGACCTGTAATTATTATCGGTACACCTGTAATCATTATCGGTACACCTGTAATCATTATCGGTAGACATGTAATTATTATCAGTACACCTGTAATTATTATCAGTAGATATGTAATTATTATCGGTACACCTGTAATTATTATCGGCGGACCTGTAATTATTATCGGTAGACCTGTAGTTATTATCGGCACACCTGTAATTATTATCGGTACACCTGTAATTATTATCGGTACACTTGTAATTATTATCGGTAGACCTGTAATTATTATCAGTAGATATGTAATTATTATCGGTACACCTGTAATTATTATCGGCGGACCTGTAATTATTATCGGTACACCTGTAATTATTATCGGTACACCTGTAATCATTATCGGTACACCTGTAATCATTATCGGTAGACATGTAATTATTATCAGTACACCTGTAATTATTATCAGTAGATATGTAATTATTATCGGCGGACCTGTAATTATTATCGGTAGACCTGTAGTTATTATCAGTAGATATGTAATTATTATCGGTACACCTGTAATCATTATCGGTAGACATGTAATTATTATCGGTACACCTGTAATCATTATCGGTAGACCTGTAGTTATTATCAGTAGATATGTAATTATTATCGGTACACCTGTAATTATTATCGGTACACCTGTAATTATTATCGGCGGACCTGTAATTATTATCGATAGGTCTGTTATTGTTATCGGTTTATAGATTTATCCTGAACCTGGCGCCGCATTGCCGGAATACATCCACCATTTGTTTTGCTGTATTCGGCAGTGACAGAAAATAGTTGTATTTTAGAATCTTAGCACATGCGTCAATTCGACTGACTTACTTCATAGTGAAAAAACGTTTAAAAAGCGATCATATTTGGAACATTGTTGATACCGTTTAAGATAAAAATTCTTACTTGCGATGTGACTGGGGCATGATAAATACAGTTGAACCTCTATAAACCGAACATGCGTGGGACATTGATATGTTTGTCGGCGTTAGTTATAATATCACTATTGTAGGTACTGGATGGTATACATGTCTGTCGGCGTTATAATATAAAACACTGTTGTAGGTACTGGATGGTATACATGTCTGTCGGCGTTATAATATAAATCACTATTGTAGGTACTGGATGGTATACATGTCTGTCGGCGTTATAATATATCACTATTGTAGGTACTGGATGATATACATGTTTGTCGGCGTTATAATATAAATCACTGTTGTAGGTACTGGATGGTATACATGTCTGTCGGCGTTATAATATAAATCACTATTGTAGGTACTGGATGGTATACATGTTTGTCGGCGTTAGTTATAATATCACTATTGTAGGTACTGGATGGTATACATGTTTGTCGGCGTTAGTTATAATATAAATCACTGTTGTAGGTACTGGATGGTATACATGTCTGTCGGCGTTATAATATAAATCACTATTGTAGGTACTGGATGGTATACATGTCTGTCGGCGTTAGTTATAATATCACTGTTGTAGGTACTGGATGGTATACATGTTTGTCGGCGTTATAATATAAATCACTGTTGTAGGTACTGGATGGTATACATGTTTGTCGGCGTTATAATATAAAACACTGTTGTAGGTACTGGATGGTATACATGTTTGTCGGCGTTAGTTATAATATCACTGTTGTAGGTACTGGATGGTATACATGTTTGTCGGCGTTATAATATAAATCACTATTGTAGGTACTGGATGGTATACATGTCTGTCGGCGTTAGTTATAATATCACTGTTGTAGGTACTGGATGGTATACATGTTTGTCGGCGTTATAATATAAATCACTGTTGTAGGTACTGGATGGTATACATGTTTGTCGGCGTTATAATATAAAACACTGTTGTAGGTACTGGATGGTATACATGTTTGTCGGCGTTATAATATAAAACACTGTTGTAGGTACTGGATGGTATACATGTCTGTCGGCGTTATAATATAAAACACTGTTGTAGGTACTGGATGGTATACATGTTTGTCGGCGTTATAATATAAATCACTATTGTAGGTACTGGATGGTATACATGTTTGTCGGCGTTATAATATAAATCACTATTGTAGGTACTGGATGGTATACATGTTTGTCGGCGTTATAATATAAATCACTATTGTAGGTACTGGATGGTATACATGTCTGTCGGCGTTAGTTATAATATCACTGTTGTAGATACTGGATGGTATACATGTCTGTCGGCGTTATAATATAAAACACTGTTGTAGGTACTGGATGGTATACATGTTTGTCGGCGTTATAATATAAATCACTATTGTAGGTACTGGATGGTATACATGTCTGTCGGCGTTATAATATAAATCACTATTGTAGGTACTGGATGGTATACATGTCTGTCGGCGTTATAATATATCACTATTGTAGGTACTGGATGGTATACATGTCTGTCGGCGTTATAATATAAATCACTATTGTAGGTACTGGATGGTATACATGTCTGTCGGCGTTATAATATAAATCACTATTGTAGGTACTGGATGGTATACATGTCTGTCGGCGTTAGAATATAAATCACTATTGTAGGTACTGGATGGTATACATGTCTGTCGGCGTTATAATATATCACTATTGTAGGTACTGGATGATATACATGTTTGTCGGCGTTATAATATAAATCACTGTTGTAGGTACTGGATGGTATACATGTCTGTCGGCGTTATAATATAAATCACTATTGTAGGTACTGGATGGTATACATGTCTGTCGGCGTTAGTTATAATATCACTGTTGTAGATACTGGATGGTATACATGTCTGTCGGCGTTATAATATAAAACACTGTTGTAGGTACTGGATGGTATACATGTCTGTCGGTTATATAATATAAATCACTGTTGTAGGTACTGGATGGTATACATGTCTGTCGGCGTTATAATATAAATCACTATTGTAGGTACTGGATGGTATACATGTTTGTCGGCGTTATAATATAAATCACTGTTGTAGGTACTGGATGGTATACATGTTTGTAGGCGTTATAATATAAATCACTGTTGTAGGTACTGGATGGTATACATGTTTGTCGGCGTTATAATATAAATCACTGTTGTAGGTACTGGATGGTATACATGTCTGTCGGCGTTAGTTATAATATCACTGTTGTAGGTACTGGATGGTATACATGTTTGTCGGCGTTAGTTATAATATAAATCACTATTGTAGGTACTGGATGGAATACATGTTTGTCGGCGTTATAATATAAATCACTGTTGTAGGTACTGGATGGTAAGATGTTTGTCGGCGTTATAATATAAATCACTATTGTAGGTACTGGATGGTATACATGTCTGTCGGCGTTATAATATAAATCACTGTTGTAGGTACTGGATGGTATACATGTTTGTCGGCGTTATAATATAAATCACTGTTGTAGGTACTGGATGGTATACATGTCTGTCGGTGTTAGTTATAATATAAATCACTGTTGTAGGTACTGGATGGTATACATGTCTGTCGGCGTTATAATATAAATCACTGTTGTAGGTACTGGATGGTATACATGTCTGTCGGCGTTATAATATAAATCACTGTTGTAGGTACTGGATGGTATACATGTTTGTCGGCGTTATAATATAAATCACTGTTGTAGGTACTGGATGATACTCGGCACCATACTTGCGTTTGGGATATGCGTAATTGGGATTACCTACATTATCTGTCGCTTCCGGAAACCACCAAACTGTTGTAAGTATAACAAGATCCAAGGATTATACTGATAGTAAGTTATATCTCCTCTCGAATCATCTCAACGATATCAGTA
Organism: Pecten maximus; assembly: GCF_902652985.1. NCBI lineage: Eukaryota > Metazoa > Mollusca > Bivalvia > Pectinida > Pectinidae > Pecten > Pecten maximus. The sequence goes on from NC_047016.1 coordinate 2,044,904, forward strand.
AGCTTACCTCATTTTGCTCCTCATTTCTAGTAACTACAGACATGTTTACTACAAAACTATTGAAATATTTCCTGTAGAAAAAGATGTTTAGCTGGTCTCTAGAAACCACAAAAAAGATACGAGTTTTCCTGAAACACAGAAATGGCGCGTATCTCCCTTAATCACAGAAACGATTCCTGTCTTTAGAAACTATGTTACTGTTAAATGTTGTATGAGTAAAGTCTCTGTCATCAGTAAGATCTCTGTCACCAGTAAGATCTCTGTCACCAATAAGAGTTCTGTCACCAGTAAGATCTCTGTCACCAGTAAGATATCTGTCACCAGTAAAGTCTCTGTCACCAGTAAGATATCTGTCACCAGTAAGGTATATGTCACCAGTAAGGTCTGTGTCACCAGTAAGATATCTGTCACCAGTGAGGTCTCTGTCACCAGTAAGATCTGTGTCACCAGTAAGGTATATGTCACCAGTAAGGTATATGTCACCAGTAAGGTCAGTGTCACCAGTAAGATCTCTGTCACCAGTAAGATCTCTGTCACCAGTAAGGTATCTGTCACCAGTAACATCTCTGTCACCAGTAAGGTATCTGTCACCAGTAAGATCTCTGTCACCAGTAAGATCTCTGTCACCAGTAAGATCTCTGTCACCAGTAAGATCTCTGTCACCAGTTAGGTCTCTGTCACCAGTAACATCTCTGTCACCAGTAAGATCTCTGTCACCATTGAGGTCTCTGTCACCAGTAAGATCTCTGTCACCAGTTAGGTCTCTGTCACCAGTAAGATCTCTGTCACCAGTTAGGTCTCTGTCACCAGTAAGGTATCTGTCACCAGTAAGATCTCTGTCACCAGTAAGGTATCTGTCACCAGTAAGATCTCTGTCACCAGTAACATCTCTGTCACCAGTAAGATCTCTGTCAGCAGTAAGGTCTCTGTCACCAGTAACATCTCTGTCACCAGTAAGATCTCTGTCACCAGTAAGATCTCTGTCACCAGTAAGATATCTGTCACCAGTAAGATATCTGTCACCAGTAAGATCTCTGTCACCAGTAAGGTCTCTGTCACCAGTAAGGTCTGTCACCAGTAAGGTATCTGTCACCAGTAAGATCTCTGTCATCAGTAAGGTATCTGTCACCAGTAAGATCTCTGTCACCAGTAAGATATCTGTCACCAGTAAGGTCTCTGTCACCAGTAAGATCTCTGTCACCAGTAAGATCTCTGTCACCAGTAAGGTATCTGTCACCAGTAAGGTCTGTGTCACCAGTAAGATATCTGTCACCAGTGAGGTCTCTGTCACCAGTAAGATCTGTGTCACCAGTAAGGTATATGTCACCAGTAAGGTATATGTCACCAGTAAGGTCAGTGTCACCAGTAAGATCTCTGTCACCAGTAAGATCTCTGTCACCAGTAAGGTATCTGTCACCAGTAACATCTCTGTCACCAGTAAGGTATCTGTCACCAGTAAGATCTCTGTCACCAGTAAGATCTCTGTCACCAGTAAGATCTCTGTCACCATTGAGGTCTCTGTCACCAGTAAGATCTCTGTCACCAGTTAGGTCTCTGTCACCAGTAAGATCTCTGTCACCAGTTAGGTCTCTGTCACCAGTAAGGTATCTGTCACCAGTAAGATCTCTGTCACCAGTAACATCTCTGTCACCAGTAAGATCTCTGTCAGCAGTAAGGTCTCTGTCACCAGTAACATCTCTGTCACCAGTAAGATCTCTGTCACCAGTAAGATCTCTGTCACCAGTAAGATATCTGTCACCAGTAAGATCTCTGTCACCAGTAAGGTCTCTGTCACCAGTAAGGTCTGTCACCAGTAAGGTATCTGTCACCAGTAAGATCTCTGTCATCAGTAAGGTATCTGTCACCAGTAAGATCTCTGTCACCAGTAAGATATCTGTCACCAGTAAGGTCTCTGTCACCAGTAAGATCTCTGTCACCAGTAAGATCTCTGTCACCAGTAAGGTATCTGTCACCAGTAAGATCTCTGTCACCAGTAACATCTCTGTCACCAGTAACATCTCTGTCACCAGTAAGGTATCTGTCACCAGTAAGGTCTGTGTCACCACTAAAGTCTCTGTCACCAGTAACATCTCTGTCACTAGTTAGGTCTCTGTCATCAGTAAGATCTCTGTCACCAGTAACATCTCTGTCACCAGTGAGGTCTCTGTCACCAGTGAGGTCTCTGTCACCAGTAACATCTCTGTCACCAGTAACATCTCTGTCACCAGTAAGGTATCTGTCACCAGTAAGATCTCTGTCACCAGTAAGATATCTGTCACCAGTGAGGTCTCTGTCACCAGTAACATCTCTGTCACCAGTAAGATATCTGTCACCAGTAAGGTATCTGTCACCAGTAACATCTCTGTCACCAGTAAGATCTCTGTCACCAGTAACATCTCTGTCACCAGTAAGGTATCTGTCACCAGTAAGGTCTCTGTCACCAGTAACATCTCTGTCACCAGTAAGATCTCTGTCATCAGTAAGATCTCTGTCACCAGTAAGGTCTGTCACCAGTAAGGTATCTGTCACCAGTAAGGTCTGTCACCAGTAAGATATCTGTCATCAGTAAGATCTCTGTCACCAGTGAGGTCTCTGTCACCAGTAAGGTATCTGTCACCAGTAAGATCTCTGTCACCAGTAAGGTCTCTGTCACCAGTAACATCTCTGTCACCAGTAAGATCTCTGTCACCAGTAAGGTCTCTGTCACCGGTAAGGTCTGTGTCACCAGTAAGATCTCTGTCACCAGTAAGATCTCTGTCACCAGTAAGGTCTCTGTCACCAGTAAGATCTCTGTCACCAGTAACATCTCTGTCACCAGTAAGGTCTGTGTCACCAGTAAGATCTCTGTCACCAGTAAGATCTCTGTCACCAGTAAGATCTCTGTCACCAGTAAGATCTCTGTCACCAGTAAGATCTCTGTCACCAGTAAGATCTCTGTCACCAGTAAGGTCTGTGTCACCAATAAGATCTCTGTCACCAGTAAGATCTCTGTCACCAGTAACATCTCTGTCACCAGTAAGGTCTCTGTCACCAGTAACATCTCTGTCATCAGTAAGATCTCTGTCACCAGTAAGATCTCTGTCACCAGTAAGGTCTCTGTCACCAGTAAGATCTCTGTCACCAGTAAGATCTCTGTCACCAGTAAGGTCTCTGTCACCAGTAACATCTCTGTCACCAGTAAGGTATCTGTCACCAGTAAGGTCTCTGTCACCAGTAAGGTCTGTCACAGTAAGATCTCTGTCACCAGTAAGATCTCTGTCACCAGTAAGATCTTTGTCACCAGTAAGGTCTCTGTCACCAGTAACATCTCTGTCACCAGTAAGATCTCTGTCACCAGTAACATCTCTGTCATCAGTAACATCTCTGTCACCAGTAAGGTATCTGTCATCAGTAAGGTATCTGTCACCAGTTAGGTCTCTGTCACCAGTAAGATCTCTGTCACCAGTAACATCTCTGTCACCAGTAAGGTCTCTGTCACCAGTAAGGTCTCTGTCACCAGTAAGGTATCTGTCACCAGTAACATCTCTGTCACCAGTAACATCTCTGTCACCAGTAAGGCCTCTGTCACCAGTAAGGTCTGTCACCAGTAAGGTATCTGTCACCAGTAAGATCTCTGTCACCAGTAAGATCTCTGTCACCAGTAAGGTCTCTGTCACCAGTAAGGTATCTGTCACCAGTAAGGTATCTGTCACCAGTAAGATCTCTGTCACGAGTAAGATCTCTGTCACCAGTAAGATCTCTGTCACCAGTAAGGTCTCTGTCACCAGTAAGGTATCTGTCACCAGTAAGATATCTGTCATCAGTAAGATCTCTGTCACCAGTAAGGTATCTGTCATCAGTAACATCTCTGTCACCAGTAAGGTCTCTGTCATCAGTAAGGTCTCTGTCACCAGTAAGATATCTGTCATCAGTAAGTTCTCTGTCACCAGTAAGGTATCTGTCACCAGTAACATCTCTGTCACCAGTAAGGTCTGTGTCACCAGTAACATCTCTGTCACCAGTAAGGTATCTGTCACCAGTAAGGTATCTGTCACCAGTAAGATCTCTGTCACCAGTAAGGTCTCTGTCACCAGTAACATCTCTGTCACCAGTAAGATCTCTGTCACCAGTAAGATCTCTGTCACCAGTAAGGTCTCTGTCACCAGTAAGGTCTCTGTCACCAGTAAGATCTCTGTCACCGGTAAGATCTCTGCCATCAGTAAGATCTCTGTCACCAGTAAGGCCTCTGTCACCAGTAACATCTCTGTCACCAGTAAGGTCACTGTCACCAGTAAGATCTCTGTAACCAGTAACATCTCTGTCACCAGTAAGGTCTCTGTCACCAGTAACATCTCTGTCACCAGTAAGATCTCTGTCACCAGTAAGGTCTGTGTCACCAGTAAGGTCTGTGTCACCAGTAAGGTCCGTCACCAGTAAGGTATCTGTCACCAGTAAGATATCTGTCATCAGTAAGATCTCTGTCACCAGTAAGGTCCGTCACCAGTAAGGTATCTGTCACCAGTAAGATCTCTGTCACCAGTAAGGTCTGTGTCACCAGTAAGGTCCGTCACCAGTAAGGTATCTGTCACCAGTAAGATATCTGTCATCAGTAAGATCTCTGTCACCAGTAAGGTCCGTCACCAGTAAGGTATCTGTCACCAGTAAGATCTCTGTCACCAGTAAGGTCTGTGTCACCAGTAAGGTCCGTCACCAGTAAGGTATCTGTCACCAGTAAGATATCTGTCATCAGTAAGATCTCTGTCACCAGTAAGGTATCTGTCATCAGTAACATCTCTGTCATCAGTAAGGTCTCTGTCACCAGTAAGATCTCTGTCACCAGTAAGATCTCTGTCACCAGTAAGATCTCTGTCACCAGTAAGATCTCTGTAACCAGTAAGGTCTGTGTCACCAGTAAGGTATCTGTCACCAGTAAGGTCTCTGTCACCAGTAACATCTCTGTCACCAGAAAGATCTCTGTCACCAGTAAGATCTTTGTCACCAGTAAGGTCTGTGTCACCAGTAACATCTCTGTCACCAGTAAGGTCTCTGTCACCAGTAAGGTATCTGTCACCAGTAAGATCTCTGTCACCAGTAAGGTATCTGTCACCAGTAAGATCTCTGTCACCAGTAAGGTATCTGTCACCAGTAACATCTCTGTCACCAGTAAGATCTCTGTCACCAGTAACATCTCTGTCATCAGTAAGATCTCTGTCACCAGTAAAGTCTCTGTCACCAGTAAGATCTCTGTCACCAGTAAGGTATCTGTCACCAGTAACATCTCTGTCACCAGTTAGGTCGCTGTCACCAGTAAGGTCTGTGTCACCAGTTAGGTCTCTGTCACCAGTAAGATCTCTGTCACCAGTAACATCTCTGTCACCAGTAAGGTCTGTGTCACCAGTAACATCTCTGTCACCAGTAAGGTATCTGTCACCAGTAAGGTATCTGTCACCAGTAAGATCTCTGTCACCAGTAAGGTCTCTGTCACCAGTAACATCTCTGTCACCAGTAAGATCTCTGTCACCAGTAAGATCTCTGTCACCAGTAAGGTCTCTGTCACCAGTAAGGTCTCTGTCACCAGTAAGATCTCTGTCACCGGTAAGATCTCTGCCATCAGTAAGATCTCTGTCACCAGTAAGGCCTCTGTCACCAGTAACATCTCTGTCACCAGTAAGGTCACTGTCACCAGTAAGATCTCTGTAACCAGTAACATCTCTGTCACCAGTAAGGTCTCTGTCACCAGTAACATCTCTGTCACCAGTAAGATCTCTGTCACCAGTAAGGTCTGTGTCACCAGTAAGGTCTGTGTCACCAGTAAGGTCCGTCACCAGTAAGGTATCTGTCACCAGTAAGATATCTGTCATCAGTAAGATCTCTGTCACCAGTAAGGTCCGTCACCAGTAAGGTATCTGTCACCAGTAAGATCTCTGTCACCAGTAAGGTCTGTGTCACCAGTAAGGTCCGTCACCAGTAAGGTATCTGTCACCAGTAAGATATCTGTCATCAGTAAGATCTCTGTCACCAGTAAGGTCCGTCACCAGTAAGGTATCTGTCACCAGTAAGATCTCTGTCACCAGTAAGGTCTGTGTCACCAGTAAGGTCCGTCACCAGTAAGGTATCTGTCACCAGTAAGATATCTGTCATCAGTAAGATCTCTGTCACCAGTAAGGTATCTGTCATCAGTAACATCTCTGTCATCAGTAAGGTCTCTGTCACCAGTAAGATCTCTGTCACCAGTAAGATCTCTGTCACCAGTAAGATCTCTGTCACCAGTAAGATCTCTGTAACCAGTAAGGTCTGTGTCACCAGTAAGGTATCTGTCACCAGTAAGGTCTCTGTCACCAGTAACATCTCTGTCACCAGAAAGATCTCTGTCACCAGTAAGATCTTTGTCACCAGTAAGGTCTGTGTCACCAGTAACATCTCTGTCACCAGTAAGGTCTCTGTCACCAGTAAGGTATCTGTCACCAGTAAGATCTCTGTCACCAGTAAGGTATCTGTCACCAGTAAGATCTCTGTCACCAGTAAGGTATCTGTCACCAGTAACATCTCTGTCACCAGTAAGATCTCTGTCACCAGTAACATCTCTGTCATCAGTAAGATCTCTGTCACCAGTAAAGTCTCTGTCACCAGTAAGATCTCTGTCACCAGTAAGGTATCTGTCACCAGTAACATCTCTGTCACCAGTTAGGTCGCTGTCACCAGTAAGGTCTGTGTCACCAGTTAGGTCTCTGTCACCAGTAAGATCTCTGTCACCAGTAACATCTCTGTCATCAGTAAGATCTCTGTCACCAGTAAGGTCTGTGTCACCAGTGAGGTCTCTGTCACCAGTAAGGTATCTGTCACCAGTAAGGTCTCTGTCACCAGTAAGGTCTCTGTCATCAGTAAGGTCTGTGTCACCAGTAACATCTCTGTCACCAGTAAGATCTCTGTCACCAGTTAGGTCTCTGTCACCAGTAAAGTCTCTGTCACCAGTAAGGTCTCTGTCACCAGTAACATCTCTGTCACCAGTAATGTCTGTGTCACCAGTAACATATCTGTCACCAGTAAGATATCTGTCACCAGTAAGGTATCTGTCACCAGTAAGATCTCTGTCACCAGTAAGATCTCTGTCACCAGTAAAGTCTCTGTCACCAGTAACATCTCTGTCACCAGTAACATCTCTGTCATCAGTGGGTGGTCTGCTTGTTATTTGACAACTTCTCTAACGACTCATACATAGTATAATATCGCTCGAGTATTACAAAAATAGAAACATCAAACGTCCAAATTGACCAATAATTAAAGTCCGTCATTTATGGAGACACGGTGATAAAGTGAGTCGTGGCACGGAGACTTTGCCATGTCATGTATAAAGATACCTCCGTGTGTTGTGGTAAACAGGAATTGTAGTCACTCAATCTACTCTGATATATGAGAACTTCCTATTATCATTAGAATTATTATCCTGTAGAGGTGGAGTAAAACTGTCTGGCTGATTTTCCTATAACGCAGTGTACCGCGAATTTGTGGTGCAGCTTTGTTCTGTAATATGATGATATATGTCTCGTGTTTTAGGGTCAGATCCTGATGAGGAGATATTACAGGAAACGGAGACAATTACAGAACGCGAAGTCATGGCAACGAGGCAAGATCACAGGTTTCCGCCGACCGTAGTTATCAGGAGGGAAAGTCTAAAAACAATCAGCACGCGCACATCTGCAGCGCGTGCACCGAAGTTAACCTGTGTATCAGGTAGTGGTAAACACATACCTGGTACTCTAGGCTACAACATGGCGGACAATCGGGGCAAAGTGACTAACCTGTGGAATACCGGAAGTAGTGGTCATGGAATGATGACCGACGTAGCTATATGATACACTTCTACTTCCGTTGTAATTATCACTTTGTCTATGAAATATCGGATGGGAAATAAATCAGTCGGTCTCTTGCCTTACTTCAGTAATACACGATTGTGGACAAGATAAAACCTTGTTTATCTCGATAACAATAGTTTTCAATGCCGGAGCGGAAGCCAATTTTTTACTAGAAAGTTTTTTTTTGCATCTTATTTCTCTTGTACAGATACCCGTCAATGGACTGTTCTTGTCTTGTGTATCCACCAAACCATGTCGGTATCATTACGTCCGTGATGGTACGTACTGAAAACTATCCTTCAACCAAACAATGACATTATACATGTACATTGTATTGTAGAGTTGGGGTACGTAATTTCGCACACTTTCGGTATGTATCTAAATACATTTCCATCAAATTAATTACAAATCGGGAAAGAAAACCTCACATTGTTAGATGTACAAACACTTTGTAACATACAAGTGTGTAACCGGATATGTGCAAACGTATCACTGCGCATGGGAGCTGTTGTTAACTTGTGTTTATTGCTGGGTTTGAAGAGGATCGGGAACGTAATTTCGCACACCCATCTAACTTCTTTAATTTTGTTGGTGAAAATAGTTTTCAGCCATTTTGTAGACAAACAACATCCTAAACTAAGATTAAGCCCAATGACATGACTAAAATAATCTTTAAAAACAAAATAATGTAAAATTCGAAAGTGTCAATTTACCGCTATTTTTGCTTTGAATAATGACCGCTCCCTACGAAGGTAATGTAAACAAGGCGCCCAAAGTGATGGGGTGTCTGCAGGTCAACGCTGTTATTAGTTATACTGTATTGGGTTTGTATTCAGTTTTCATTATAATCTGATCAAATGATATTTTCCGTAAATATTTTGCAAATTCGCATCCCAATCAACAACTGGGATTATTTTAAATAAACTATTTAATCATCCGTTATCCATTTTATCGGACGGGAGTCGTATCAGTTAAAATTTGTTTTCAAAGCGAACTTAATCTGCAAAGAGGTATTTAAACTGGCAAAAGTTCCACTTAAGGTTGGCATTAGTCAACATATCAACAAAAAAACACTGTCCTCGACCACTTTGAGGGAAAACGCAAAATATCGTCAGGTGTGCAAATTTACGTACTGTGCGAAATTACGTACCCTTGCTGTATTATAGTTTTAATTTCTACACACCGTACATTTTATTCTTGGACCGAGATCTCAGATCGTATTAACATTGTAGTCTGGGACAGAGATCACTATGACGTTGTTACATCAGGTAGTATCGGGGATGTCGATGTTGATATATCAGGTAGTATCGGGGATGTTGATATATCAGGTAGTATCGGGGATGTTGTTATATCAGGTAGTATCGGGGATGTCGATGTTGATATATCAGGTAGTATCGGGGATGTTGATATATCAGGTAGTATCGGGGATGTTGATATATCAGGTAGTATCGGGGATGTTGATATATCAGGTAGTATCGGGGATGTTGATATACCAGGTAGTATCGGGGATGTCGATGTCGATATATCAGGTAGTATCGGGGATGTCGATGTTGATATATCAGGTAGTATCGGGGATGTTGTTATATCAGGTAGTATCGGGGATGTTGATATATCAGGTAGTATCGGGGATGTTGATATATCAGGTAGTATCGGGGATGTTGATATATCAGGTAGTATCGGGGATGTCGATGTTGATATATCAGGTAGTATCGGGGATGTTGATGTTGATATATCAGGTAGTATCGGGGATGTTGATATATCAGGTAGTATCGGGGATGTTGTTACATCAGGTAGTATCGGGGATGTTGATATATCAGGTAGTATCAGGGATGTTGATATATCAGGTAGTATCGGGGATGTTGTTACATCAGGTAGTATCGGGGATGTTGATATATCAGGTAGTATCGGGGATGTTGTTACATCAGGTAGTATCGGGGATGTTGTTACATCAGGTAGTATCGGGGATGTTGATATATCAGGTAGTATCGGGGATGTTGATATATCAGGTAGTATCGGGGATGTCGATATATCAGGTAGTATCGGGGATGTTGATATATCAGGTAGTATCGGGGATGTTGTTACATCAGGTAGTATCAGGGATGTTGATATATCAGGTAGTATCAGGGATGTTGTTACATCAGGTAGTATCAGGGATGTTGTTACATCAGGTAGTATCGGGGATGTCGATATATCAGGTAGTATCGGGGATGTTGATATATCAAGTAGTATCGGGGATGTTGATATATCAGGTAGTATCGGGGATGTTGTTATATCAGGTAGTATCGGGGATGTTGATATATCAGGTAGTATCGGGGATGTTGATACATCAGGTAGTATCGGGGATGTTGTTACATCAGGTAGTATCGGGGATGTTGTTACATCAGGTAGTATCGGGGATGTCGATATATCAGGTAGTATCGGGGATGTTGATATATCAAGTAGTATCGGGGATGTTGATATATCAGGTAGTATCGGGGATGTTGTTACATCAGGTAGTATCGGGGATGTCGATATATCAGGTAGTATCGGGGATGTTGATATATCAGGTAGTATCGGGGATGTTGATACATCAGGTAGTATCGGGGATGTTGTTACATCAGGTAGTATCGGGGATGTTGTTACATCAGGTAGTATCGGGGATGTCGATATATCAGGTAGTATCGGGGATGTTGATATATCAAGTAGTATCGGGGATGTTGATATATCAGGTAGTATCGGGGATGTTGTTACATCAGGTAGTATCGGGGATGTTGTTATATCAGGTAGTATCGGGGATGTTGATATATCAGGTAGTATCGGGGATGTTGATACATCAGGTAGTATCGGGGATGTTGTTACATCAGGTAGTATCGGGGATGTTGTTACATCAGGTAGTATCGGGGATGTCGATATATCAGGTAGTATCGGGGATGTTGATATATCAAGTAGTATCGGGGATGTTGATATATCAGGTAGTATCGGGGATGTTGTTACATCAGGTAGTATCGGGGATGTCGATATATCAGGTATTATCGGGGATGTTGATATATCAGGTAGTATCGGGGATGTTGATATATCAGGTAGTATCGGGGATGTTGTTACATCAGGTAGTATCGGGGATGTCGATATATCAGGTATTATCGGGGATGTTGATATATCAGGTAGTATCGGGGATGTTGATATATCAGGTAGTATCGGGGATGTTGTTACATCAGGTAGTATCGGGGATGTCGATATATCAGGTAGTATCGGGGATGTCGATATATCAAGTAGTATCGGGGATGTCGATATATCAGGTAGTATCGGGGATGTTGATATATCAGGTAGTATCGGGGATGTTGTTATATCAGGTAGTATCGGGGATGTTGTTACATCAGGTAGTATCGGGGATGTTGATATATCAGGTAGTATCGGGGATGTCGATGTTGTTATATCAGGTAGTATCGGGGATGTTGTTACATCAGGTAGTATCGGGGATGTTGTTACATCAGGTAGTATCGGAGATGTCGATATATCAGGTAGTATCGGGGATGTTGATATATCAGGTAGTATCGGGGATGTTGATATATCAGGTAGTATCGGGGATGTCGATGTTGATATATCAGGTAGTATCGGGGATGTTGTTACATCAGGTAGTATCGGGGATGTTGATATATCAGGTAGTATCGGGGATGTCGATGTTGATATACCAGGTAGTATCGGGGATGTTGATATATCAGGTAGTATCGGGGATGTCGATGTTGATATATCAGGTAGTATCGGGGATGTTGATATATCAGGTAGTATCGGGGATGTTGATATATCAGGTAGTATCGGGGATGTTGATATATCAGGTAGTATCGGGGATGTTGTTACATCAGCTAGTATCGGGGATGTTGTTACATCAGGTAGTATCGGGGATGTTGATATATCAGGTAGTATCGGGGATGTCGATGTTGATATACCAGGTAGTATCGGGGATGTTGATATATCAGGTAGTATCGGGGATGTCGATGTTGATATATCAGGTAGTATCGGGGATGTTGATATATCAGGTAGTATCGGGGATGTTGATATATCAGGTAGTATCGGGGATGTTGATACATCAGGTAGTATCGGGGATGTTGATATATCAGGTAGTATCGGGGATGTTGATATATCAGGTAGTATCGGGGATGTCGATGTTGATATATCAGGTAGTATCGGGGATGTTGATACATCAGGTAGTATCGGGGATGTTGATATATCAGGTAGTATCGGGGATGTTGATACATCAGGTAGTATCGGGGATGTTGATATATCAGGTAGTATCAGGGATGTTGATATATCAGGTAGTATCGGGGATGTTGATATATCAGGTAGTATCGGGGATGTCGATGTTGATATACCAGGTAGTATCGGGGATGTCGATGTTGATATACCAGGTAGTATCGGGGATGTTGATATATCAGGTAGTATCGGGGATGTTGATATATCAGGTAGTATCGGGGATGTTGATATATCAGGTAGTATCGGGGATGTTGATGGTGATATATCAGGTAGTATCGGGGATGTCGATGTCGATATATCAGGTAGTATCGGGGATGTTAATATATCAGGTAGTATCGGGGATGTTGATATATCAGGTAGTATCGGGGATGTCGATGTTGATATATCAGGTAGTATCGGGGATGTTGATATATCAGGTAGTATCGGGGATGTCGATGTCGATATATCAGGTAGTATCGGGGATGTTGATATATCAGGTAGTATCGGGGATGTCGATATATCAGGTAGTATCGGGGATGTTGATGTTGTTACATCAGGTAGTATCGGGGATGTCGATATTGATATATCAGGTAGTATCGGGGATGTTGATATATCAGGTAGTATCGGGGATGTTGATATATCAGGTAGTATCGGGGATGTTGATATATCAGGTAGTATCGGGGATGTTGATATATCAGGTAGTATCGGGGATGTTGATATATCAGGTAGTATCGGGGATGTTGTTACATCAGGTAGTATCGGGGATGTCGATGTCGATATATCAGGTAGTATCGGGGATGTTGATATATCAGGTAGTATCGGGGATGTTGATATATCAGGTAGTATCGGGGATGTTGTTACATCAGGTAGTATCGGGGATGTTGATATATCAGGTAGTATCGGGGATGTTGTTACATCAGGTAGTATCGGGGATGTTGATATATCAGGTAGTATTGGGGATGTTGTTACATCAGGTAGTATCGGGGATGTTGATATATCAGGTAGTATCGGGGATGTTGTTACATCAGGTAGTATCGGGGATGTTGATGTTGATATATCAGGTAGTATCGGGGATGTCGATGTTGATATACCAGGTAGTATCGGGGATGTTGATATATCAGGTAGTATCGGGGATGTTGATAGATCAGGTAGTATCGGGGATGTCGATGTTGATATACCAGGTAGTATCGGGGATGTTGATATATCAGGTAGTATCGGGGATGTTGATATATCAGGTAGTATCGGGGATGTTGATATATCAGGTAGTATCGGGGATGTCGATGTTGATACATCAGGTAGTATCGGGGATGTCGATGTCGATATATCTTTTCGGTTTCATAAACAATTCAATGTGATTGAGAGACATGAATTCGCTATGTCCTGTTGACATACCCTGGATGTGTAGTCTTGCCTCCTCTGGGCCTCTGTCAACTATATGTAAAGACGACATAACATGTCCAGGTCGCTAGCCGTCGATTTCGAAATTAGTATTGTCGAGGTATGTTATAACAATTCCGGTATTCGATGTTAATTAAATTGGCAGGTATAAGATATTTTTTCCATGTTTCTAAAGTTGTGGCAGACAGCGGTCGTACGTGTGGTTCAATGTACATAGTAGCCCATCTACAAGTTGTGTGTGTTAATATGTTACTGTGATGTAAATTAACATAACATTTCCTGTACTTGGTAATATTTTTTGTTGGCCGCTGACGCCATCTGGTCCATCAACGAAAGGAAAACGAATAAACATTTGTATTCTATATGTTTTGCTCTTTTTATTCTGATGCATTTGCAAATATAAAGCTGAGAATGGATATAATAAAACAATCATATTTCGTTGTGAATGTGCCCCGGTACACTGAACCTTTAACCAGAATGTTATTGGGACACCTAGCACCTCCCTGTTAACCGGAAGTCCACTGATACATAATGTACTTTATTTCTGTACACCGAGCATTCAACTGTTAACAGATCGTTCACCATTAAATACGTCTCTCTGTAAACCGGACACTCAACTGCTAACCGGAAGTTCACCATTAGATAAGTCTGTCTGTAAACCGAACACTCAAATGTTAACCGGAAGTTCACCATTAGATAAGTCTGTCTGTAAACCGAACACTCAACTTTTAAGTTCACAGTTAGCTACATTACTCTATAAACCGAACGATCAACTGTTAACTGGAAGTTCACAGTTAGCTACATCTCTCTATAAACAGAACACCCTTTTGTTAACCTGAAGTCCACCAATAGCTAAATATATAAAGTGATATTCACCGATCCATATCGAACAACCGACTATAACAGGAAGTTCAACAGCAGTTATATGATAACACCATCCCCAACATAACACCTCACTTTCAGCAACGGGTACTCCGATCAACTCATTGTTTACCGGAAGTTGATCAATAAGTCAACCAACCATTTCAATGTTACCCGGAAGTTGACCAACTGGTAACTGATCTCTTTGATGTATACCGTTAATGGTGTGATCCAGTGACGAATTACATGTTAAACTTCCTAGTATAGAAAAATAGCAGCGTATCCACAAAAATAGCCTCTGAATAAAAACGTAGTCGTAAGGGGACACTGCTGTTGGACTTTGTTACTAGATAAAGCGATGTCACCACCCAAAGTAATCTGATTGGGTACACATAAACACAGGGTCATAATAGAGCACCATTAATGCTGTCGCAGGCGCGATGAAACTAACATCCGAGGAAATACTATACCTGGTGTGTCCTCAATCCCCAGGCTTGATCCGACGCTTCCAAATAAAGGCCATTGAAAGCATGTAGCCTTTGTTAAAAGTTACAGAAAAAAATGGTCATGCAAACAAATTTAACACCACTCAACACAGAAAATACATGCATTGTTGTAGGTGTTACATATATCCTTGATCTTAGGCCAGATTCAGCACGGAGGCTTGCTTCTCGTCAGAACCTCATGATCTGCACGTGCCCGTCATGTGAACCTACCCAGAGGTCCCCGTTAGGCTGTAAACCAAGGCGCAGGGGCTGAAAGTTAAACTGGAAAGATGTTTTCAGCTTCTTTCCATTTCTGTCAATCATCAACAGGGAATTGGTCCAAACATCGGCTATGATAATGTGATTATTCTTCGTGAAGATCACATCTGCGGGATCGAAGTGACCTTTCTCCTTTGTTCCATGCCCTCTGAAGGACCCGTAAGTACCATACGAATGACGTCGCTTTGAGTCACCAAAAAAGCGGGATATTACCTGTAGCTTGTCGTTCATAATGATCACGTGTTCCGGAGAGGACCATTCCACGACAGCAATATCTCCATTGTTTCTGTTCAGGCGAACTCGGACAGGTTTAGTAAACAGACGGACACCGTACGCGTCCCGGTCCACTGTTTGGATTACGTCCCCTTTCTGATTATACTTTACAAGTTTCCGTTGGATGGAATGACAAGCTATAAAATAACCGGACGCGGACAACTCACAAAGATTTGTTATGTTAATACCGGTGGAGAACAAGTTTTGGGACCTGCCACTCGGCAGAATTTGACGCACAGAGCCATCGTCACAGCAAACTGCCGTCAAATATTTATCGGCTGTGCGCATGACGTCATTGATAACGACACCCCTCTCGAGTGTGACGGTTTGGATGACCTCGCCTTTCCGTGTCGTGAGTTTGACTCTATGACTTTTTCCCGGTACGAGCCATGCAGAATTGTCGTCACAAGGGAATATTGCCTGCACGTGTTTCCCATCTGCCACGCCCGTCAGGGTATCCAGCACTCGACCAGTAGTTGACGCCTTCTTAATTGCAGATTTAACCAAAGAGAAATTAGCTACGTCAGAGGGACCATTCGCAGTGATACATCTCAGAGACCCGAACAACGTTCTTAAGATGGTTGAGTGTTCGTCTTGTTTGATAAAGAGTAGTGACGTCAGAGTGGGGATGTCGTTGTACGATTCGTCCTTTAGAGAGTCTCTACGTAGCATATCATCAAAAGGGGACGAATCGAGTGGCACATTCTGGTGGCTAATGGCGGCAGCTTTGAGACACGCCAATTGGCGAGTAAGGTTCTGTTCTAGTTTCTCCAGAGTGTTGAGGTTCTTGCTTCCGTGGACCTTACATTCCCGAATGAGGTCTGCTGCTATTTTGTCTATTTCTCCTTTCAGTTCCACTGCTCGGACTTTTATCTCCTGAATGACATTGTCCGTGCGAAGCCTGTTTTCGGATATAGTTTCTGCAAGCTTTTCGATTTGCTCGTGTTTCGTTGCAATTTTGCTATCGATCTCCTCAGTATCTAAAAACTCAGCGATGTCCTGTTTCTTGGAGTCAAGAAAATCCTCCAGGTCGAGATAGCTATGGCCCCTATGAGCTGAGCTGATACACTTGGTGCAAATGAACTCATTGTTACAGGTCGTACAAACAACGGCTACCTTCTTATTCGGGTGGACTGCGCATGCTCTCTCCAGAATGGGCGTTAAAGAGCCTTGTCTAGATCTAGCAGATTGCATAACCGCTGGCTATAAGGCCGAAGTATTTCCTGAAATTTTAAAATAAAAACACAGATTGTAAACTGTTCATGGCTTGCTTAAATTGTGTAAACGATTGGCGAAGTAGACTGCGGGTAGTTACATTGATCTTTCCTGGCCACAACCTAACTGAAGGGTTAACAAGTAGTTATTATTCTGGATTACCGTGGTAAGTATTTCATCACCAATCATCACCTTTTATTCCAATGAGTAACACTTTAATACTCAAGGACTGTAAAAAGGCTCTGGGAATGTTAGACCTCAAGCAAGGTTCGAGCGATAAATATTCTACCTTTTGATTTATCAATAAGCTTCGTCTTTTGCTTAACGAAGGAACAAAGCATTTGTTTGGTTATCCAATAAGGATGTCGTCAAACAAATTATAATTAAATGAATACATTTTATCCACAATGTTTTCGATTCAAGGTCTGGTTAACAGATGGTGTAAATCGGTGTTACTTACAAAGCATGTAAGTAATCTGATTGGATAGATGTTATTTACTGTGGTCAGTATCTACACTGTATAGTTTGATATAACGGACAGAATGCTTCGATGGGGATATTTATGCATCTTCTTTAAATGTTATACATTTGGCATAAAAGGATTTTGACGAACAACATACAAAACACAGAAGATGGTTGTCAATGTGGCTACCAAATGGCATTCAAATCTCTAAACGAAGGTAAAAAGCATACGTATTTCAAAAGCGAGTACCGATTTCCAAGGCGCCAAAGGTCAAGCCAGTCTCAAACGCGGGGTCAACAGATATACTGATGTCTGAGATGTGGCCCAGAGTTAAACCGGTCATACAATCATTTCAAGCTATGCCAAGTCCTATCGATCCTGAAAGCTAGGTAAAGATCATACCGATCCTCAGAGCTCTGTAAAAGGTCATACCGATCCTCAGAGCTCTGTAAAAGGTTATACCGATCACCAGAGCTCTGTAAAAGATCATACCGATCTCCAGAGTTCTGTTAAAAGGTCATACCGATCTCCAGAGCTCTGTAAAAGGTCATACCGACCTCAATAAAACGAGGTCAAAAGCCATATTGATCTCTCAAGAGATGTCAAGAGACAAACATATTTCTAATGCAAGGCAAACAAACACTGATGTCTAAAGTGAGGCCAAAGGTCATACCAGTTTATAAGGCCAGGCAGAGAGACATAAAGATCTCCAAAGCCATGTCAAAGGTCATACCGATCGCTAAAGCGGTACAAATTTAAATACCAATCTCCAAACGGAGACCAACGATCATGCAGATCTCTAATGTGAGCCAAACGTACTACATATCTCTATACCGGGGTCAATAGATATACCAATATCTAAATAGTGAGGTCAAACGTACTACAGATCTCTATACCGGGGTCAGTAGACATACCAATCTCTAAATAGTGAGACCAAACGTACTACAGATCTCTATACCGGGGTCAATAGATATACCAATCTCTAAATAGTAAGGTCAAACGTACTACAGATCTCTATACCGGGGTCATTAGATATACCAATCTCTATATAGTGAGGCCAAACGTACTACAGATCTCTATACCGGGGTCAATAGATATACCAATCTCTAAATAGTGAGGTCAAACGTACTACAGATCTCTATACCAGGGTCATAGATATACCGATCTCTAAATAGTGAGGTCACGCGTACTACAGATCTCTATACCGGGCTCATTAGACATACCAATCTCTAAATAGTGAGGTCAAACGTACTACAGATCTCTATACCAGGGTCAATAGATATACCGATCTCTAAATAGTGAGGTCAAACGTACTACAGATCTCTATACCGGGGTCCATAGATATACCAATCTCTAAATAGTGAGGTCAAACGTACTACAGATCTCTATACCGGGGTCAATAGATATACCAATCTCTAAATAGTGAGGTCAAACGTACTACAGATCTCTATACCGGGGTCAATAGATATACCAACCTTTAAATAGTGAGGTCAAACGTACTACAGATCTCTATACCGGGGTCAATAGATATACCAACCTATAAATAGTGAGGTCAAACGTACTACAGATCTCTATACCGGGGTCAATAGATATACCAATCTCTAAATAGTGAGGTCAAACGTACTACAGATCTCTATACCGGGACCAATCTCTAAATAGTGAGGTCAAACGTACTACAGATCTCTATACCGGGCCCAATAGACATACCAATCTCTAAATAGTGAGGTCAAACGTACTACAGATCTCTATACCGGGGTCAATAGATATACCAATCTCTAAATAGTGAGGTCACACGTACTACAGATCTCTATACCGGGGCCAATAGATATACCAATCTCTAAATAGTGAGGTCAAACGTACTACAGATCTCTATACCGGGGTTAATAGATATACCAATCTCTAAATAGTGAGGTCACACGTACAACAGATCTCTATACCGGGGTTAATAGATATACCAATCTCTAAATAGTGAGGTCAAACGTACTACAGATCTCTATACCGGGGTTAATAGATATACCAATCTCTAAATAGTGAGGTCAAACGTACTACAGATCTCTATACCGGGGCCAATCTCTATATAGGGAGACCAAACGTACTACCGATCTCTATACCGGGGTCAATAGATATACCAATCTCTAAATAGTGAGGTCAAACGTACTACAGATCTCTATACCGGGGTCCATAGATATACCAATCTCTAAATAGTGAGGTCAAACGTACTACAGATCTCTATACCGGGGTCAATAGATATACCAATCTCTAAATAGTGAGGTCAAACGTACTACAGATCTCTATACCGGGGCCAATAGATATACCAATCTCTAAATAGTGAGGTCAAACGTACTACAGATCTCTATACCGGGACCAACCTCTAAATAGTGAGGTCAAACGTACTACAGATCTCTATACCGGGGTCAATAGATCTACCAATCTCTAAATAGTGAGGTCAAACGTACTACAGATCTCTATACCGGGGTCAATAGATATACCAATCTCTAAATAGTGAGGTCAAACGTACTACAGATCTCTATACCGGGGTCAATAGATATACCAATCTCTAAATAGTGAGGTCAAACGTACTACAGATCTCTATACCGGGGCCAATAGATATACCAATCTCTAAATAGTGAGGTCAAACGTACTACATATCTCTATACCGGGGTCAATAGATATACCAATCTCTAAATAGTGAGACCAAACGTACTACAGATCTCTATACCGGGGTCAATAGATATACCAATCTCTAAATAGTGAGGTCAAACGTACTACAGATCTCTATACCGGGGTCAATAGATATACCAATCTCTAAATAGGGAGGTCAAACGTACTACAGATCTCTATACCGGGGTCAATAGATATACCAATCTTTAAATAGTGAGGTCAAACGTACTACAGATCTCTATACCGGGCCCAATAGACATACCAATATCTAAATAGTGAGGTCAAACGTACTACAAATCTCTATACCGGGGTCAATAGATATACCAGTCTCTAAATAGTGAGGCCAAACGTACCTCAGATCTCTATCAATTGATATACCAATCTCTAAATAGTAAGGTCAAACGTACTACAGATCTCTATACCGGGCCCAATAGATATACCAATCTCTAAATAGTGAGGTCAAACGTACTACAGATCTCTATACAGGGGTCAATAGATATACCAATATATAAATAGTAAGGTCAAACGGACTACAGATCTCTATACCGGGGTCAATAGATATACCAATCTCTAAATAGTAAGGTCAAACGTACTACAGATCTCTATACCGGGGTCAATAGATGTACCAACATCTAAATAGTGAGGTTAGACGTACTACAGATCTCTATACCGGGGTCAATAGATATACCAATATCTAAATAGTGAGGTCAAACGTACTACAGATCTCTATACCGGGGTCAATAGATATACCAATATCTACATAGTGAGGTCAAACGTACTACAGATCTTTATACCGGGGTCAATAGTTATACCAATCTCTAAATAGTGAGGTCAAACGTACTACAGATCTCTATACCGGGGTCAATAGATATACCAGTCTCTAAATAGTGAGGTCAAACGTACTACAGATCTCTATACCGGGGTCAATAGATATACCAATATCTAAATAGTGAGGTCAAACGTACTACAGATCTCTATACCGGAGTCAATTGATATACCAATCTCTAAATAGTGAGACCAAACGTACTACAGATCTCTATACCGGGGTCAATAGATGTACCAACCTCTAAATAGTGAGGTCAAACGTACTACAGATCTTTATACCGGAGTCAATAGATATACCAATCTCTAAATAGGGAGGTCAAACGTACTACAGATCTCTATACCGGGGTCAATAGATATACCAACCTCTAAATAGGGAGGTCAAACGTACAACAGATCTCTATACCGGGGTCAATAGATATACCAACCTCTATATAGTGAGGTCAAACGTACTACAGATCTCTATACCGGGGTCAATAGATATACCAATCTCTAAATAGGGAGGTCAAACGTACTACAGATCTCTATACCGGGGTCAATAGATATACCAATCTCTAAATAGTGAGGTCAAACGTACTACAGATCTCTATACCGGGCCCAATAGACATACCAATATCTAAATAGTGAGGCCAAACGTACCTCAGATCTCTATCAATTGATATACCAATCTCTAAATAGTAAGGTCAAACGTACTACAGATCTCTATACCGGGCCCAATAGATATACCAATCTCTAAATAGTGAGGTCAAACGTACTACAGATCTCTATACAGGGGTCAATAGATATACCAATATATAAATAGTAAGGTCAAACGGACTACAGATCTCTATACCGGGGTCAATAGATATACCAATCTCTAAATAGTAAGGTCAAACGTACTGCAGATCTCTATACCGGGGTCAATAGATGTACCAACCTCTAAATAATGAGGTTAGACGTACTACAGATCTCTATACCGGGGTCAATAGATATACCAATATCTACATAGGGAGACCAAACGTACTACAGATCTCTATACCGGGGTCAATAGATGTACCAACCTCTAAATAGTGAGGTCAAACGTACTACAGATCTTTATACCGGGGTCAATAGATATACCAATCTCTAAATAGTGAGACCAAACGTAGTACAGATCTCTATACTGGGGTCAATAGATATACCAATATCTATATAGTGAGGTCAAACGTACTACAGATCTCTATACTGGGGTCAATAGATATACCAACCTCTATTTAGTGAGGTCAAACGTACTACAGATCTCTATACCGGGACCAATCTCTAAATAGTGAGGTCAAACGTACTACAGATCTCTATACCGGGGCCAATAGATATACCAATCTCTAAATAGTGAGACCAAACGTAGTACAGATCTCTATACTGGGGTCAATAGATATACCAATATCTAAATAGTGAGGTCAAACGTACTACAGATCTCTATACCGGGGCCAATAGATATACCAATCTCTAAATAGTGAGGTCAAACGTACTACAGATCTCTATACCGGGCCCAATAGACATACCAATCTCTAAATAGTGAGACCAAACGTACTACAGATCTCTATACCGGGGTCAATAGATATACCAATATCTACATAGTGAGGTCAAACGTACTACAGATCTTTATACCGG
Source organism: Pecten maximus (assembly GCF_902652985.1). Classification (NCBI taxonomy): domain Eukaryota; kingdom Metazoa; phylum Mollusca; class Bivalvia; order Pectinida; family Pectinidae; genus Pecten; species Pecten maximus. The sequence goes on from NC_047016.1 coordinate 2,067,028, forward strand.
GGTCAATAGTTATACCAATCTCTAAATAGTGAGGTCAAACGTACTACAGATCTCTATACCGGGGTCAATAGATATACCAGTCTCTAAATAGTGAGGTCAAACGTACTACAGATCTCTATACCGGGGTCAATAGATATAATAATATCTACATAGTGAGGTCAAACGTACAACAGATCTCTATACCGGGGTCAATAGATATACTAATATCTACATAGGGAGGCCAAACGTACTACAGATCTCTATACCGGGGTCAATAGATATACATTGTACCAATCTCTATATAGGGAGACCAAACTTACTACAGATCTCTATACCGGGCCCAATTGATATACCAATCTCTAAATAATGAGGTCAAACGTACTACAGATCTCTATACCGGGGTCAATATATATACAAATCTCTAAATAGTAAGGTCAAACGTACTACAGATCTCTATACCGGGGTCAATAGATATACCAATCTCTAAATAATGAGGTCAAACGTACTACAGATCTCTATACCGGGGTCAATATATATACAAATCTCTAAATAGTAAGGTCAAACGTACTACAGATCTCTATACCGGGGTCAATAGATATACCAATCTCTAAATAGTGAGGTCAAACGTACTACAGATCTCTATACCGGGGTCAATATATATACAAATCTCTAAATAGTAAGGTCAAACGTACTACAGATCTCTATACCGGGGTCAATAAATATACCAATCTCTAAATAGTGAGGTCAAACGTACTACAGATACCCAAACCGAGGCCATGAAGAATACCAATCTCCAAAGTGAAGCTCGGCTTCATGCCGTTAACATTAGAAAGCAGTACATGGATTTATATGATTGATATACAGTGGCCGCTCACTCCCATTAATAATATATATATCAGACCAATGCGGCGATTTCATGGTTAGGAAATTTAGATGCAATAAGAAAGATAAAATCATCGGACTGCCGAGACGGCTGGCAGTAATATTGAATTCTGAGTTGGCATGAAATAACAAAAACGTGCTCATATCAATAACAAAAACATCTAGAACCGTATCAGCTTAAACAAAAACCCAATTTTAAGATTATTGCGATATTGGATAGATCCCTAGATTATGAAATCAATATCGTATCGTATTTCTTAAAAATACACCTTCGTTAACAACAGCGCATATTTTTCATGATTTAAATTAATAAAAGCACGATATTAAGAATGATATCTAAGCTTTAAAAAACTCTAAAGAATGATATTTTCGGGAGAATGATATCTACGTTTATCACAAATCTGAAGAATGATGTCCATGTTAATATAAATCTGAAGAATGATATCTACGTTAATATAAATCTGAAGAATGATATCTTCGTTAATATAAATCTGAAGAATGATATCTCCGTTAATATAAATCTGAAGAATGATATCTACGTTAATATAAATCTGAGGAATGATATCTACGTTAATATAAATCTGAGGAATGATATCTACGTTAATATAAATATGAAGAATGATATCTACGTTAATACAAATCTGAGGAATGATATCTACGTTAATATAAATCTGAGGAATGATATCTACGTTAATACAAATCTGAAGAATGATATCTACGTTAATATAAATCTGAAGAATGATATATACGTTAATATAAATCTGAATAATAACATCGTCATTAATATAAACCTGAAGAATGATATCTACGTTAATATAAATCTGAGGAATGATATCTACGTTAATACAAATCTGAAGAATGATATCTACGTTAATATAAATCTGAAGAATGATATCTACGTTAATATAAATCTGAGGAATGATTTCTACGTTAATATAAATCAGAAGAATGATATCTTCGTTAATATAAACCTGAAGAATTATATCTACGTTAATATAAATCTGAGGAATGATATCTACGTTAATACAAATCTGAAGAATGATATCTACGTTAATATAAATCTGAATAATAACATCGTCATTAATATAAACCTGAAGAATGATATCTTCGTTAATATAAACCTGAGGAATGATATCTACGTTAATACAAATCTGAAGAATGATATCTACGTTAATATAAACCTGAGGAATGATATCTACGTTAATATAAACCTGAGGAATGATATCTACGTTAATATAAATCTGAAGAATGATATCTACGTTAATATAAATCTGAATAATAACATCGTCATTAATATAAACCTGAAGAATGATATCTACGTTAATATAAATCTGAGGAATGATATCTACGTTAATACAAATCTGAAGAATGATATCTACGTTAATATAAATCTGAAGAATGATATATACGTTAATATAAATCTGAATAATAACATCGTCATTAATATAAATCTGAAGAATGATATCTTCGTTAATATAAACCTGAAGAATGATATCTACGTTAATATAAATCTGAAGAATGATATCTACGTTAACACAAATCTGAAGAATGATATCTCCGTTAATATAAACCTGAAGAATGATATCTACGTTAACACAAATCTGAAGAATGATATCTACGTTAATACAAAACTGAAGAATGATATTTACATGTATATAAACCTGAGGAATGATATCTACGTTAACACAAATCTGAAGAATGATATTTACGTTAATACAAATCTGAAGAGTGATATCTTCGTTAATATAAATCTGAAGAATGATATCTACGTTAATATAAATCTGAAGAATGATATCTACGTTAATATAAATCTGAAGAATGATATCTTCATTAATATAAATCTGAAGAATGATATCTATGTTAATATAAATCTGAAGAATGATATCTACGTTAATATAAATCTGAATAACATCGTCATTAATATAAATCTGAAGAATGATATCTACGTTAATATAAATCTGAATAACATCGTCATTAATATAAATCTGAAGAATGATATCTACGTTAATATAAATCTGAAGAATGATATCTACGTTAATATAAATCTGAAGAATGATATCTTCATTAATATAAATCTGAAGAATGATATCTATGTTAATATAAATCTGAAGAATGATATCTACGTTAATACAAATCTGAAGAATGATATCTACGTTAATATAAATCTGAAGAATGATATCTTCATTAATATAAATCTGAAGAATTATATCTACGTTAATACAAATCAGAAGAATGATATATACGTTAATATAAATCTGAAGAATGATATATACGTTAATATAAATCTGAAGAATGATATATACGTTAATATAAATCTGAAGAATTATATCTACGTTAATATAAATCTGAAGAATGATATATACGTTAAAATAAATCTGAAGAATGATATATACGTTAATATAAATCTGAAGAATGATATCTACGTTAATACAAATCTGAGGAATGATATCTACGTTAATACAAATCTGAGGAATGATATATACGTTAATATAAATCTGAAGAATGATATCTACGTTAATATAAATCTGAAGAATGATATATACGTTAATATAAATCTGAAGAATGATATCTACGTTAATATAAATCTGAGGAATGATATCTACGTTAATACAAGAGATCCCAGAGGGATCTTGGCGCCCACCATTGAATGTTCTTCATTGGTTCCATGTCAGATTGATCTTTTCCCTACTTTTCTCTTCTTCTAAGTCTTACTAATCTGTGTAAATTCAGAAGAAACCTCTAGTACTTTTCAAACAAGGGAAACCTATATATAAAATTTAAGATTTAGGCACCAAGGGAAACCTATATAACATTTAAGATTTAGGCACCAAGGGGGGCCTATATATGGAATTTGAGAAAGATTCCTTCAGTACTTTCTGAGAAATAGCGATAACAAACTTCAATTGTCAAAATCCAAGATGGCTGCCTGTCGGCCATGTTGTTTTCCGATTAGTCTCAAAACGCAATATGCATAACTAAGCATCAAGGGAAACCTACATATGAAATTTGAGAAAAATCCCTTCAGTACTTTCTATGAAATAGCGATAACAAACTTCAATTGTCAAAATCCAAGATGGCTGCCTGTCGGCCATGTTGTTTTTCCGATTAGTCTCAAAATGCAATATGCATAACTAAGCATCAAGGGGAACCTACATATAAAATTTGAGAAAGATCCCTTCAGTATTTTCTGAGAAATAGCGATAACAAACTTCAATTGTCAAAATCCAAGATGGCTGCCTGTCGGCCATGTTGTTTTCCGATTGGTCTCAAAATGCAATATGCATAACTAGGCACCAAGGGGAACCTATATTTAAAATTTGAGAAAGATCCCTTCAGTGCTTTCTGAGAATTAGCGATAACAAACTTCATTTGTCAAAATCCAAGATGGCTGCCTGTCGGCCATGTTGTTTTCCGATTGGTCTCAAAATGCAATATGCATAACTAGGCACCAAGAGGAACCTATATATGAAATTTGAGAAAGATCCCTTTAGTGCTTTCTGAGAATTAGCGATAACAAACTTCAATTGTCAAAATCCAAGATGGCTGCCTGTCGGCCATGTTGTTTTCTGATTGGTCTCAAAATGCAATATGCATAACTAGGCACCAAGGGGAACCTACATATGAAGTTTGAGAAAGATCCCTTCAGTACTTTCTGAGAAATAGCGATAACAAGAATTGTTTACGGACGGACGGAGGGACGGACGGACGGAGGGACGGACGGAGGGACGGACGGACGGACGGACGGACGACGGACCACGGACGCAGGGCGATTTGAATAGCCCACCATCTGATGATGGTGGGCTAATAAATCTGAAGAATGATATCTACGTTAACACAAATCTGAAGAATGATATTTACGTTAATACAAATCTGAAGAATGATATCCATGTTAATACAAATCAGAAGAATGATATCTACGTTAAAATAAATCTGAAGAATGATATTTACGTTAATATAAATCTGAAGAATGATATCTCCGTTAATACAAATCTGAAGAATGATATCCATGTTAATATAAATCTGAAGAATGATATATACGTTAATATAAATCTGAAGAATTATATCTACGTTAATATAAATCTGAAGAATATCTACGTTAAACAAAACATACACAGCGCTATCAGAAAAAACTTGATATTCTACTTACGTCTATAACAGCAAATGTTCATTTGCCATATCGCTGGCCACATTTCTGATCAGTGAAGTATTGGTTACCCATACCATCTCCTCATACTCCCTACAGTGTCCAGCTCTCATGTACAACGGCCGTTACGGACACGTCCACAGCAGTCCAGTCTGACCGCGGTCATTACTGTCACTTCGGCCACATTGTAATGTAGTTAGTACGACAGGGTCAATGTGATTTCGTTAATGTCAGATTAATATTATTAGCATTTTATATGAGGAATACACGGTATCCGGTATAAACGGCATGTTGCTAAGCTATGGTTGAATATTTCATGATGTATGTCTCTCCACGTAAGCGGAGGTGGCTGTCTGTTTAGCCGGTCAATAATACACAGGGAGGTCCATCTAAAACAATGGTTACCGTCTGTTACAAACTGTTAAAGAGATGTGAACTTTTCTTTAGACAAATAGTCCCCAGTTGTACAAACGGTTGACCGCCAATTAAAACACACCATCCCTCACAAACAATATATATACATATATACATCTTTCCATTGATATGCTCCTAGCCCAGACGTCTATATGTCATGCTACTATTTAGTTTCGCTCTTCCTACTCAACATACGTTACACATATGAACCACCATTTATACAATATCTTTTCACCTTCCACCAAAAATCTTTCAAATCTATTCGTGACTTATTGACTAGTAGCAATTTGAAGCAAAATGTTGACGGACAACGGACGCCGGGCGTGGCATAAGTTCAACGGCCCTTCGGGCCAGGTGTGCTAAAACGTACGGACAGACAGTCAGTAAAATCTGATAGTCAAACATCAACATAAAAACGTATGGACAGTCAGGCAACGACCCTCCTTTGTGATGGTCGGGAGTCCACCAACATTCTACACCTAAGGTCTGTAGAAGCTGACAAACAGTTGCACTGTCATACTTTCGGTAAAAAAGAACCTCTATCACAATTTACAGCGAATATAAACATTGCTTCCAAGGTTTTCAACAACACTGTTTTCTTCATTGATTCCGACTATGTGACCCTCTATATATGTGGTCGTGTCTGCGGAGGATGTATATTATTATATCTGGCTACTCTATTCGTCTTGATACACCAAGATATTTTCCCGCTTGGTCAAGGGAACCCCATTTCCACATTTAACTCTTTTTCTAAAGAAAAAAAAATCGAACTAATTACGTTTCTGTAATGCAATGTATACGACCTTGTCTGGGATGTATTGGATCTCTCAGCTAAACTTGCTCGTTTAATTATTCCACCAAGTTTACCTGAGAAATGGTTTGGTTTGGTTTGGTTTATTTTGTTTAACGTCCTATTAACATCCAAGGTCATTTAAGGACTGCCTCCCGTACCTGAGAAATTGAAGAGATGGGACGCACTTGACTGTAGACGCATCCCGAAGGACCTTTGATCAATCTGGAACACCTGTTCTCGACCAATGTTTCTTCTGCTCTTTGACTTTTACACTTCGTACATTATTGGATCTCCTTCTAAACGAAACCACTTACTTTCGTTCTCAGTTTGGGGTGTTTTCTATTCAAGGAAAGTAAAGTATTACTATAACGGGAAGGAAGCTTGGGAAGGATGGAGTTTCTGATTGACATCTTTGTTTGGTTTGATGGTAAAACCTTCAAAAAACAGCATTGCACAACGTGGAAAGAAATTCGGTCCCCATCTTCTATGATCTTGAACCAGTAACTTTAGTATACATCAGTCGTGTACAGCAGTATGTCCTACTTAAAACGCATACACTAGACTTTATCACTAAGCTGCTTATAAAGCTTTGTGATTTCCATTGCCAAGCATACTTCTTAACCCCGCTTCTCTCATATTGCTTTCCCGACATATGTCGAATTCTTACGGAACACATAACACAGTATTTGGAAACATTTTGGGTTGAAGACTGGGATTTGTTCTAGATTGCCATCATTTTTCGAGGTACACCACAGCGGATGGAGATATTTTGATTGAAGACTGAGGGTTTGCTAGAGATCGGTATCATTTTGCGGGGAACTAAACAACAGTTGGAGATATTTGGGTTGAAGACTGGGTATATGTTTTAAATCGGCATCATTTGTCAGTGTACAACACATTGCCTCGATACATTTGGGTTGACGACGGGTTTGTTTTAGATCGCCATCAATGTTTAAGGTACAACCCACACGCTTCCCTAAAGCGTTATATGGATATATTAATCTACAAAGGATCATTGAAAGGCTTCCTGGTATACCTATAACGAGTCGTCAGTCATATGATGTAAGGAAACCCATCTAAAAATTTAACTAATATTGATAACACAATATGGCCATCATGTCTTAAGGATTCGACCGTAGTGACAAGTTCAGAAAAAAACAACATATTAAAGAATGGAGAATTTTCCCGAGATTCTAGATGTTTGGTTTTGTCAGTGCTTAAGTACAGAGCAGTGTCGGTATCCAAAGATTTGAAGAAGACGGCCGTGTTTGTCACCTTTAATTACGAAAGACACAGTGCCAGTATCTAGAGATTTGTTTGGAGATGATCAACATACTGCTGTAGAACCACCGGCCGTGACAGTATTGGTCTGTGTTTACATTTCGATATTGGACATCGAGGTATTTCTACGGATTGGTTTCATGGTGGTGAGAGGCAAAGGTCTTTATGGAAGCTTGTTTAATTAGTTCATTAGGGGATGAATGTAGAACTAGTTTAGGGGGTTTCTATGTAAACGGCCGGTGTGGAGGGTTACTGAATTTGTTTGAGGATTGGTGTAGAACCAGTATTGGAGTATTACTATATCAGTGACCGGTGTGGAGGATAACTGAATTTCTTAATTGTCTTGGATAAGTGTATGCTACCGTGTGGAAGAAAGTATTTAATTTAAGGTGATTAGGGGAAGGCAACAGACCTTTTCTGGAATTCCTATTTCAAAGGCAGGTCATAGAGAATGTCTGTATCAAGAACTGTATTCAATTTCCATGGAAAGAAACCGTGTTTAGAGATGAAGTCAATGGAGAGCTGATATTCCTCTCTTGTCTGGTTGAGTAGTCAATGAAAATTGTACGAAGACAGTCTGTGCCTGATTCTCCAACACACTAAGAATAGGTAATCATCCATGTTTTATTTCTTTTATCAAAAATAAATGTCATCAATTGAACTCTATAGACAAATGTAATTTCATAAACCTCATAAATACGCGCGACTTTCAATCCTCCCATGTATTCAGTACCACGATCATCACAAATTCACGTCAACAACGATATAGTCCTCAAATGTAATTTGTCACATCACTTCCTGTCCCACAGGTTAGTTGTCTAATAACTTCCTGTCCCCACAGGTAAGTTGTCTCATCACTTCCTGTCCACACATGTTAGTTGTCTAATAACTTCCTGTCCCCACAGGTTAGTTGTCTAATAACTTCCTGTCCCCACAGGTATGTTGTCTAATCACTTCCTGTCCCACAGGTAAGTTGTCTCATCACTTCCTGTTCACAAAGAGACCTTCCTGCTGTATAGGTGTGCTATCCTATAAATTCATGTCTATATAAGGTGTCCTTTAAACTTCATCTCAGCAGAAGTAAGTTGTCCTCTAACTTCCAGTCAATACAGATAAGCTCTTTCACTTCCTGGTTATACAGTTAAGTTGTCACATCACTTCCTGGCTGTACAGTTAAGTTGTCATGTCACTTCCTGGATGAACAGTTAAAATGTCATATCACTTCTTGGCTGTACAGTGCAGCTGTCATATCACTTCCTGTCTGTACAGTTAAGCTGTCATATCATTTCCTGTCTGTACAGTTAAGTTGTCATATCACTTCCAGGCTGTACAGTTAAGTTGTCATATCACTTCCAGGCTGTACAGTTAAGTTGTCATATCACTTCCTGGCTGTACAGTTAAGCTGTCATATCACTTTCTGGCTGTACAGTTAAGTTGTCATATCACTTCCTGTCCATACATTAAGTTGTCATATCACTTCCAGGCTGTACAGTTAAGTTGTCATATCACTTCCTGGCTGTACAGTTAAGCTGTCATATCACTTTCTGGCTGTACAGTTAAGTTGTCATATCACTTCCTGTCCATACATTAAGTTGTCATATCACTTCCAGGCTGTACAGTTAAGTTGTCATATCACTTCCAGGCTGTACAGTTAAGTTGTCATATCACTTCCAGGCTGTACAGTTAAGTTGTCATATCACTTCCAGGCTGTACAGTTAAGCTGTCATATCACTTCCTGGCTGTAAAGTTCAGCTGTCATATCATTTCCTGTCTGTACAGTTAAGTTGTCATATCACTTCCAGGCTGTACAGTTAAGTTGTCATATCACTTCCAGGCTGTACAGTTAAGTTGTCATATCACTTCCTGGCTGTACAGTTAAGCTGTCATATCACTTTCTGGCTGTACAGTTAAGTTGTCATATCACTTCCTGTCCATACATTAAGTTGTCATATCACTTCCAGGCTGTACAGTTAAGCTGTCATATCACTCCCTGGCTGTACAGTTAGGCTGTCATATCACTTCCAGGCTGTACAGTTAAACTGTTATATCACTTCCTGTCTGTACAGTTAAGCTGTCATATCACTTCCTGGCTGTACAGAGAAGTGATATGACACACCATTTTTTCTCATGTCAGCTGGGGTCAACCATCACCAAGGAGTTGACAACTATGACAATAAAGAAATACTTTCAATATTTTGAATTTTACTTTAAATAACACTCTTTAAATGACTATGAAAACTAAAAAGTTCTGGTCAACTATACACATGCATCCTTACTTGTGTAAAGTCCCGTACTACCTTACCAGTGTATAGTACTGTACCACTACCTTACCTGTGTATAGGTCTGTACCACTACCTTACCAGTGTATAGTACTGAACCACTACCTTACCTGTGTACCACTACCTTACCTGTGTATAGTACTGTACCACTACCTTACCTGTGTATAGTACTGTACCACTACCTTACCTGTGTATAGTACTGTACCACTACCTTACCTGTGTATAGGTCTGTACCACTACCTTACCTGTGTACCACTACCTTACCAGTGTATAGGACTGTACCACTACCTTACCTATGTATAGGTCTGTACCACTATCTTACCTGTGTACCACTACCTTACCAGTGCATAGTACTGTACCACTACCTTACCTGTGTATAGGTCTGTACCACTACCTTACCTGTGTATAGTACTGTACCACTACCTTACCTGTGTTTAGGTCTGTACCACTACCTTACCTGTGTATAGTACTGCACCACTAACTTACCTGTGTATAGGTCTGTACCACTACCTTACCTGTGTATAGTACTGTACCAATACAATTATTTTATTCCGTATGCAAATAGCATATAAGATCACAATATACATACACATGACAACAATTTACATTTGCGCAAGACGGCGGAGAACACAGCCAATGTAACACCAAGTATTATACATTTCAATAAAGCATGTGTTAATATATATATATATTTTTTTTTTTTTTGCCATCACAAAAAGTGTATATCATACAATTACAATATTACAATTGCAATTTTCAACTACACGAATTTTTAAGACATAAAAAGACAATCACATACTTGAAATTATATTCCTAGACATATTTTCTCTAGGAGGTTATGATAAAGAAAAAACTATTGTGCAATTACTAATTAATTTACTATTAATCAAACATATAAACACTTATTAACTAAGTAACAGTGACTTCCTTTTGGCCGTCGCCTGAATTAAATATTTTCCAAAACTTCTTAAAGTTTTTACATTGGTACTACAGAACAATTCAGTCATTTTGAAAACAGATGGACGGCGATAAAAATATGGTTTTAAATACTTCACCCTTAAATCCAAATACTTTGGACATAACAAAATAAAATGGACTTCATCCTCAACTTCATGATTATCACACAAAGTACACAGCCTTTGGTGTCTAGGGATACCACTGTACCTACCAATTTCAATATTCAACGAATGAGCATTTAATCTGTATTTGGATATTATTCGTTTTATTTTGAAAGTTAATGGTTTACTGAGATAGTCCTGTATGATAAACGTATCAACGATATGTTTATATATGGTGCACTTAGAAGAGCTTTCTAAACTAGCTCTCGTTTCTTGGATAAAAATATCTTGTAACCGTTGTTTATACAATAACAAAAATATGTTTTTATTTGGTACGTTCTGTGCATACCATACATCGCCAAAACCAAGTGAACATAAGTCATTTTTCAAATGATGAACCCAATTTGCTTTGCTATTAGGCTTTTTAATGTTAAGTTCGAATAACTCATTATAGCAAGCCCTCAATATACAGTTTTCAGTATTCAATAGTTGTAGCCAATATTTAACAATAAACATCTTTCTCGTTATATAAAAAGGAAAACGTCCTAGTTCAAAATACACCATAGAATTGTTAACAGATCTTTTAACGCCCAAAATCGACTTTAAAACCATCAAGTGTAGTTTTTCAACCTGTGGCGCAGTGTTATAGCCCCACACTTCACAAGCGTAATTCAGAATACATGATACGTATGTATCAAACAATGACAGTTTTGTATTTTCATTTAATATAAACTTTTTCATTTTACGATTAAGAAGATAATATGATTTTCTGCCTTGTATAGCAATATTATTTTGTGCTATTGTAAACTTACCATTGTAATTAAAAACTAAACCCAAATAACAAAACTGGTCTACTATCTCAATAACTTTACCATCATATATCCATTGTTCATTCGGAAACAAACGCTTATTTTTTCTAAATACCACAATCTTTGTTTTATCTACATTGACGGACAAATTCCATCGATCAGAATATCGTTTCAAGAAGTCAAGCATATTTTGAAGGTCATCAATATCCTCAGAGAACAAAATAGTATCGTCTGCGTACATGATCAAGAAAAGGTTAAGCATCTGTATTTGATAACTTTGACAATTAGATTCAATAAGTTCTGATTCCATATCGTTTACAAACAGGGAAAACATTATCGGCGACAAAGATTCTCCTTGTAATAAACCCACCTCTAGGTCATACATAGGAGATATCTCGCCATGTAATTTTACACAAGATTTTATACTATTATATACAGATTTAATAACATTTAACAAACGTCCTCTCACCCCAGATTTCCAAAGCTTTAGCCATAAATTACCATGTGATATACTATCAAACGCTTTTTTGTAATCAACGAATACACAATACAATCTTTTATTGTTCTGTAATGTTTTAGTTATTAAACTATTAAGGACAAAAATGGCGTCTCTGGTACCACTTCCTGGCTTAAACCCGAATTGAGCATCAGATATGACGCCCTCACTCTTACTCCACTCTAACAGACGCTTATTCAAAAGTGATGTAAATAGTTTAGCTATATGACTAATCAAAGTGATGCCCCTATAATTATTAACGTCATTTTTATCTCCTTTCTTGTGCAAAGGGATGATAACTCCTTCAGACCAAGCTTTAGGAAAATAACCAACGTGTAAAATCGTATTAAATAGTTTCAATAAAACTGGTGCAAAAACATCACTGTACTCAATGAGATATTCATTAAGGATCCCGTCTAGCCCCGGAGACTTACCTCTAGACAACCCCTTAATTGCAGCTAATAATTCTTCAAGGCTAAAAGCATTGTCAAGTTCAGGATATATACACTGATAATCTCTTATTTGATCCAAATTTACTTCAGAACCCTCAACTGTATTATTAGCGATACCTTTAAAATAATCATAAAACTGGTCCAGGCATAAATTACCTACATTTTGACTCTTCCTTTTTGAAAAATGCTTATAAAACGATTTGGGGTCATTTGTCTTTAATATGTTTAACATATCTCCTTCCATTTGGAGATAATTACGTTTTACCTTTGATTCGTAAACCTTATACGTTTTCTTTTGACGAACTAATATTTCTCTGTTGCCAGGGGATCTACAGTTATTAAACGAATGCAATGATTTTTTATACTCATTATATAATCTTTTGCATTTCCTATCAAACCACGGCTTATTTGGCTCTTGAAACTTACGTTTAGTCATCTGGTGGCATGAACAATCACATTTACACACAAATTTCTCATTGACACAAAATTCATCAAAAACAGAATGTATATTGTTCGTCAACAATTCTAAGCATAAATCAATACTTTCTGCAGAATTCTCTAATTCATCTAATGAGGCAGTTATTAAAGATTTATTCTCATCAATTTTTCCAGCAGATTTATATTTTGCCTCTTCTGTCCATAATACTGAACTGACTTTACACCGCTCACTAGTGCCACAACAATTACAAGTATTACTTAATGATGCCGACAAGTTGAAAAACAACGGGGCATGATCAGAAAAGTCACTGAAGTTTCCAACTTTAAAATCCCTCACATCATCCATATGATCGCTATGAGACAGTAAATAATCTATGGTGCTTGTACCTAAAGCGTTATAAAATGTTATTTTACCCTTGCTGTCACCCGGTGTTCGACCATTCATGATTCTAAAATCAGTTGATCTGCACATCTCTAGTAAGCGACGCCCAAATTGATTGACAACTGCATCTTCAGAATTACGAATAAGACTGTAATTTCCATCGTCATATGATATAAAGCTCTCTAAAATGTTATGTATAGAATTCGGCAATACATCAAAGGAAATAAAATCTTTATCCCTACCAGTTCTACTGTTAAAATCCCCTGTAACATAAACGTTACCTAACCCAGTAAACTTTGCAATGTCTGATTCCAATATTTCAAAAATATCAACGTCATAATAATCGTAAAAGGTCGCTCTTTCTGGCGGAATATACACAAAACATATGTATGTGTCAATGTTATTACCCAATAATATACCATCCAATTTAATCCACACGACACTATCAGCTTCAACAGAAACTAGTGAAATGTACTCTTTAATCCAAGGTTTGAATAAGCAAATCATATCCCCTCCCTTACATCTACTTCTCTTGAACGGCGGGAAAAATTCAAACCCATTTACTGAGAAATCATCCTTTACCCAACACTCACTAAGGAAAACTATATCACATCCTTCAAAATTTCCCAAAAAATCATTGTTTACGATTTTATTGCAAAAATCTCTGTGTATATTCCAGGAGCATATCTTAACAGTGGATATGTTCTCCTGTATATCCTATCTGGTGACGACCTTTTCTAACGTCTCATCCTCATCTACACTTCTCCCACGCGATCTTGTGACGTTGTCATATTTGGCGCGTTGAGATGGCGGCTGCCTGGAGGACACTCTCCCATCAGGCGTAGAAGGCTCACGTTGTCTTCTCCTGCTGTATGATGCGCGATCCCTAGTTGCAGAAGATCGAAAAGATGTGCTATCATGGTCCTGCACTCCTGCAGTAACACTGCCGTCATAGAGTTTGCCATCGACAAACATTTTGTCCCTGACGAACTTCACACTATGTCTGCGCTGTCGCAATTCCTTTGCGATGGGATATAATGTTTTACGTACCTCCTCGACGACTTTGGGGAATTGTTCATTAATACCATAAGGCTTGCCCTTTAACCGAAACGCCTTACTCAATACCATGTCATGTTGATGTTGGTATAGGAAACGCGCTACAATAGGTCGAGGTTTGTTACCATGTTGCCTACCGAACCGATGAACGTTGCCGAATTCCAGAACATCGTCGATCCACAGCTCGTTCTGTATAAATTGTCGTACCAATAATTCAGTATGCTCCCCACTAGATTCCTTCAGACCAGAAAACACCAGGTTACATTTCATAGATCTACATTGTAGGTCAGTGACAGCTTCCCTAAGTTCGTCTGCCTGTGCATTCAAATCCTTTGAAACACCGTCGACTTTAACTACACAGTCCTTACACTTAGCATCGACCTTGACAATGCCATCCTTGTTTTTGTCTACAGCTACTTTTATGTCATCATACATGTCACTGATAAATTTAGTACTGTCTTTTAATTCCTGTGTAACCTCAGTAACATCATTGACCTTAACCTCGACCTTTTGAACTCTAACGGAGAGCGAATTTAGCGCCGATTGAATATCATCTATTTTTTTCACCTGGACTTCAATAGCTTTCAATCGAATGTCATCTATCTTTTTGACCTGCGTTTCGATAGCATTCAATCTAGCGTCTATCTTCTTCATGAATACACAAATTTGATCGGATGAAGACATATTGTCAATATAGGTATCATCAAAAAAGACCTTCCTCACGTGACCTAATACCGATGAAACTGACGTGGTCGCGTCGACTTCTACTGGGACAGACATACAATAGAGAAGATAGAAGATACGCAATGAGGCGTGTCAACATACAATGGGCAGGTATACAGGTAAACTCGGTACCTGTGGCTATTTATATACACACAGGTTACAGTCCTTTGTTTTCAAATATACATCAAACGTCAATATTTCAATAATTTTAAGTATGCATATCCAAAACACCTGTTAGACGATGTCACAAGCAGCCATCGGTACCAACCTTATACATTGAATGATAAAGGTGAACATAGGAGTCAAATAGTGCGTGACGACAGGTCGGTCGTACAGGTGAGGTATCCAAACATTGGAAATGAGACACACAGGTATGGTGGCTATAAATAGCCAGATAGAGCTCACGTGCGCGTAGTCTATTGTATTAACAAAACTTCTTGAAAGTCTGGAAAAACGGTATTTAACAACAGGTATTAATACATCATTTGGACCACACAACTTTTACCCATCACTGTGCCAATTTTCAGCAAAAACATAGTCTTATTTCAGGCATGAGGCCGCTGAAGGTCAGGAGCTTCTCTGGCCAGGTGTAACCAGTACCGTCGCCATATTCATTCACCTCCACCACTACCTTACCTGTGTATAGGACTGTACCACTACCTTACCTGTATATAGTTATGTACCACTAACTTACCTGTGTATAGGTCTGTACCACTACCTTACCTGTGTATAGGACTGTACCACTACCTTACCTGTGTATAGGTCTGTACCACTACCTTACCTGTGTATAGGTCTGTACCACTACCTTACCTGTGTATAGGTCTGTACCACTACCTTACCGGTGTATAGGACTGTACCACTACCTTACCTGTGTAAAGTCCTGTACCACTACCTTACCTGTGTTGTGTATAAGACTATAACACTTTCTTACCTGTACTCCAGATGTAGAGCTACCAGTCTAGTGATGTTGGCCCATCTCCCGTGTATCTACAACAGAAAGCGGAAATATGTAAGTTGAGGTATGCTCAATAGAAGGTCGAACAATCAGGGACTGTAAACAGACACACATCTCACTGTACAATAAGGGACTGTAAACAGACACACATCTCACTGTACAATAAGGGACTGTAAACAGACACACATCTCACTGTACAATAAGGGACTGTAAACAGACACACATCTCACTGTACAATAAGGGACTGTAAACAGACACACATCTCACCATACAATAAGGGACTGTAAACAGACACA